>NC_064306.1:7563528-7866549 GCF_023373825.1 Bactrocera dorsalis
AAATTCTATTGAAACATCATTTACAATACAGCAAAAATATATACATACAATTCTCTCAAAAAAATACTATAATTATTAAATAGATATTTTTTATCGTCGCTCAAAATGCAAAACAATAATTTGATTTCGATATCAGATATAACCACTATATAACCAATATATAACCAAAAGTCAAAACTTTGTGATGTTAAGTTTTTCCTGCATTTTAGCTGACTATACTCGTATATAGTCTCAGAGTACTTCAGCAAGTTGACTCAAAAAATTTTAACAGGTTTACTCAAAAACCTCAGTATATTTTTCATCGCAAAATAAAAAGTGATCTGAATATTATTTTCGGCGCCTAAAAAAGAAACCTAAAAAAAAAATGTAAAGTTTGAAAATTTCAGAAAAATTCTTGTCAAAAATAAGCGCCAATATTGTTTGAAAATATATTTCGAAATTACTTCAAGCTTGTGTGAAAAATATGTCAACGTACTACTTTTGCCTAAGTGTACCAAATTTCAGCGCCATAACTCAAAATATTTCATATTTTCTTAATTTTTTAGCGCCCTAACTCAAAATTATGAATATTTTTCGCATTTTTAAGTAGAAAGTTCTTCACTTTGCAAGATATTTCGAGTGTGATAATTTGAAACAAAGTTACTGTACTCAATAAGCCTAAATATAAGATGCAAAATATATGCAAAATTCAATGTCATAACTCAAAATATTCAAAAACAAATTAAAAATTAAAAAAAAAAAATTAAAAAAAAAATTTAAATAAAAAAATTTTCAAAAAAAAAATTTCAAAAAAAATTTTCAAAAAAAAATGTCAGAAAAAAATAAAAACAAAATCTATAAAAAATAAACAAGTTCTTCATATATTATTTTAAATTCAGCAGGAAAAACATTTCAGGTGTTTTGTTATCTCCAAAACTCAATAACCCATAAACTGATACTGAACTGATCTCACACAAGTGTACTAAATTTCAGCACAATAACTCAAAATTTTTAGTAATTTCTTCATTTTCAAGTAAAAAGTTCTTGAAATATTCTTATAAGCTCATTATTTTTTTTCTGAAGAAAAAATATTTCCGATGTGATAATTTCAGCAAAAAATACTCTAAATATAAGACGCAATTTTGGATGAAAAAATTTTGTGAAAAAATGCAAAAATTTTAAAAAGAAATTCTACGCAAAAAAAACTTGAAACATCCCGGTGTTGAACCGACCGGGGTTACCGCTATATCTCTAAATTTGGTATATGTATATCCTTCACAATTAAGCTTAACGTTTCTTGGCACTTTATTTTAAATAAATATTACTTTTTAATAGTTAAAAATAGTATTCAAATCATTAAGGTTTTGGGTATTGAAGGAATTATCTTCAGCGATTAGAGATCGCGAATTTTCATTGCTATAACTCAAAAATTAAAAAAAAAATTTCACTGCATCATTAAAGGATTTTAAGGAAATATTGACTGCAAATACATATAATCACTTACTTTTTCTCACAAAAATTTTAATGAAAACAACTCCATAATAAAAAATTAAAATCAGTTCGAAATCTGCTCAAAGATCTACTGGAGCATATTACAGCTACCAATATCAATAATAACTCTCTACAGCACCCTACTCTACTTACACAGATTAATCTGCCTAATTGCAATGCATCAAGGTTTTTTTGCTTACGAAAAAGAGGGTTGCATAGCCGCTAGCACCGCATTAACAGCCCCCTTGTAGAACACCGCGACAGCATTGCCGCAATCTCAGCAGCTGTAGCTGTTAGTTTTTGCGCGTGCACAAAGGCATGTTTAATTAAAAAACAACAATAACAACAGCCGGCTAAGGGGAGATGTTGCCAGCAGCTGCTAATAGCGACGGCATGCAATGGCATAAATTCCGTTGCGCAAACGACGGCTGTGATTCACGATGTTATGTTTATGTATGGGAATTTGGCGAAAGCGTGAAGAATGGTTGAGATTTTGTATTAAAATTTAGAAAAAAAGGAAAAGAAAAATTTGTATAAACAAAAAAAAAAATATTAAAAGTTTGAGAAAAAATTTCGGAGGAAAATCACTTATAATTTTTTATGAAATTTTGAAAGTTTTTGAGCGGTTTTCTTAAAAATATTTTATGCAAAATTTTCAGAAATATCTATAACGGAAAAAAATTAAAAAAATTAAGAAAATTTTAAAATTTTTGTAACATCACATATTGACGGCCATGGAGAATTAAAGATTAAAAATAAATTAAATAACGTGAAAAGCGCTCTACAGTTCCCGAATAGCATTATAGTGAAATAGAATATTTCTTTAAAATGTTTAATAAAATATTTTCTAAAAATTCAATTCTGGAACTCAAAGCACACTAGTTATTTTATTTGGAAAAATTTTAAAACTTGCTGAAAATTCTCAAATATCACGTTCGTATTCAATAAATTTTTCGAATTAACAAAAAAATTATCAAATTGGATTTTTTTTTAATTTTTATTAAAAATATTTTATTTATAAAAATAGTTTGAAAATCAATGAAAAATTATCAAAACAAAATTAATTTAATTTTTTAAATATTTTATTCAAGAAATTAATTGTTAGGAGTGATTGGAAACAAAAATCCGTAATTTTACAACTTTTCTTAGAATTTTCAAATTATTTGCTGATTTTTAATATTTTTCAAAAATAATTGGTTTTATTTGAATATAAAGTCAATTTATTAGAAATTAATAATTTAAAAAATGTGGTTTGGTTGTAAAAAAACCACAAAGAAAAATATTTCTAGTATGCTTCAAAATATTGGTTAAAATCGAAAAAATATTAATTTTGAAAAATTAAAAAAAAAAAAATAATAAAAAAATATATATTTTGGAAAATTATACAAAAATATAAAAAAATTTTTTGAAAAATTTATAAAAAAAAATAGAAAAATATATATTTTGGAAAATTATACAAAAATATAAAAAAATATTTTTGAAAAATTTATAAAAAAAAAATAATAAAAAAATATATACTTTGGAAAATTTTACAAAAATATAATTTTTTTACAATAATTGAAATAAGTTTTAAAAACACTCACCATTAGTATGTAAAGCTGTGAAGAAAGAAAAATATTTTGTGCATTAATATACTTATTAATTTTTTTTTATAAATTTTGAAATTTTCAAAAAAAATTCTGAAAAAATTGATTTAAAAAAATTTCAAAAAATATTAAATTTAACATTATTAAAAACGAAAAAAATATAAAATAATTGCTTTTCTTAATTATTCATAAAAAATAAAAAAAATATATTTAAAATTTTCAAAAAAATACATTAAAAATATTTAATTCTTAATTATGCATAAAATATAAAACTCTTGATGCAAAGCAAAATCTCCAACATTTTCATAAATAAAAACCAATGCGAATAAAATTTTCGCTTTAATAACTCATGAGCATAAAGCGTTTTTTAACTTCGGAATTTTTTTTAACTTCGGAATTTTTTTTAACTTCGGGATTTTTTCTAACTAAAAAATATAATATTATAAGTTCTCAATATCCCATCTCCTTTAGTTGAGATTAGCTCAATCTGACTATTTTTCTGTACCATTGAGACTAAATTTTTACTATTTCCCGTTACCTCTCTGTAACTCTCTAAATTTTTTAGGTTAGGTTTAAAGAAAGCAACCTTCTCTATTTCTCGTCTTGCTAGGTTAGATTTCGTAGCTGGAAGCCTTACAAATATGTCCAATAGAATTTGAAAATGATTTATATTGATCTATGCCAATGTCAGAACTTGTGTCGCTGTGAGTTGCTTCTGACTCAAAGTGAACAGTAAGAGCTTTGCCGAACTACTTGCACTTAACAAATTCAAGCTGATCCAATTGTAGGCGCTCTGACTTAATGTTGTCCAAAGGTCATACACATGACGAGACTAAGTATTTTGTCGCACGTTCTTTGCCAAAATTGCATGGAGAAAGACGAGTTGGAATCACAGTCACTTTCTCCTCTACTGCCAGGCTGATAATGAAATATCTCGGTAGACACACCTTTGGAGAACCTAGCAAAGTGGGTGTAGTTGATATTATATGCCTTAATAAATTAGTGATGAGCTCAAAACGCTTTGCCCATCTATGTGTTGATGCTTTTTAAGGAGTTCTTGGTTGACACAAAGTACGAATATCTTCAAGTTTAAGTGAGATCCAGCGACTTTTAATCAACACTGCGACCTAACTTCACCTAACCTAATTTACATAGCCCAGTCAGTATAGTAAGTTCACCACGGAATTTGAGATACACAGCTGTAGGTATACTCTACCATATGTAGGTTTTGAGACAACTTTAGGGGGTCAATATACAAGTATTTACAGACTTACAGCTGTGTATCTCGAATTCCGAGATTCTTGCCTAATTTAAGCTTAAATGACTGGACTAATGAATTTACTTGAAAAGTAGACAATGTCTGGATATATAATTTTGTTTGCTAGATGACAAGTATGTATACATTTAACTTCTGAAAAATCATACAAAAGTCGGGAATACTTCAATTCACTGGCTTCGTCTGAATTTTGCATAAATTTTCATTGAAATATGCTCGAACTCGCTCAAAAATGCAGTTTCAAATTGAGGTTAAGTACGATTTGTTAAGGAAATAAGTTTGTAACAACGTTCTTCTTCTGGAGTTATGTGTAGAAGTTCGCGCAAGTTAGGAAAGTTCTCTGATCGCCATTCACTTGGGAGTGGCCAGAAACGATTCTTTTTCATATGACTCAAGCAGCTCACGGCTTCCGGTCTTCGACCAAGTATCTTCTGGGTAGCTTAAGAACATCCGTTTGAAGGCGAGCTAAAGTGAGAAGGCGAAATATCACCTATTCAGGGTTTGGGACCCGCCACGTAAAAAAACCTCAATGAAAATTAACAACCAGCCTCGGATGAGAGACCCCCCTTTTGTAACAACGTTAGCTAACGAAATTAATTGATTCATAGAATCCATAGTATTAAATAATTGAAGCAAAACAAAATCGAAGAACTGGAAAAGTAGTTTGAGACATATTAATCATATTTGAAGCGATAAAAATTGTGTAAAAGTAGCACTCGGGAGTAAATGTTAAACTAGAGAAGCCAAGTAGAGTCTGTAAAAGCCTTTAGAGGTGATTGTTGTTAGTTGAAAGGGCAGATTGAAGCTCTCTAATTTGATTAACAAAAAAATAATCTAGTATGGTTTTCAGCTGGCTATCAAATAATCAACCTAAGGCTATTAAAATGGCGTCCTAGTTATGGTATCAGCCGTTCCCTCAAGAGCTCTTGTAATAAAGTGTTTCTTTTCTACTGTTTGTGTGATATTCCTATATTTTTTATGAATCATGACGTGAGAGGAGTTACAAAATTTTAAAATATTTTTGGAAGAATCGAGAAGATTTTCTTTTTTTTGCGATTTTACCAACCTTTATCGCTCATTTCAAGTCATAAGTACTTAAAGTCCATAATAATTAGCCTCACACTAACACAAATCGATTCAAAACCTTACATTACAAAAACGTTAATGTGAAATATTAAAAATGCCTTAAAATTGTTGTTGCTTTTTGACTTAAGCATAATTTATGCGCGTACTTAAGCGTGTATTTCATTTAAGCTGCGAAAAAAAATCGAGGATCGTGTTTGCAAAGATCAGCTACTAATTACAGCTGTAAATGCAAATATATACATGTGTATGTGTACGTGTGTGTGCATCTGATTATTTGCAACAAATCAATTGCAATTAAGCCCAGCACATGCAAGATGCGCATTAAAAACGGCGCTTTATGATACAAAAGTGGCGGCATAAAAGCATGTAAATGTGTGTGTATTTGCATATATTTTTATGTATGTATGTGTACATGCAAGTGTGGGAAGCTCATTTTGCCGAAAAAACGCATTAAGCGCTTAAGTGTGTTTTCGAATATATTTTCGAGCATATCTTATGCATTTACATACACACATATATATATGTATGTATGTGCGGTATGTGCATATTTTTCGCGAGAAGTCGAAATGTTTAATGGGTACGTGCCACAAAAGGTAATTAATGGAACAGGCAAACGTAAAAAATGGCATAAATAAAAAATTATAACAACAATAACAACCATGTTGGCAACATTTATGCAGAGATTTTACGAGCTAAGCGCACAGCATACATACTACATATGTATGTATGTGTATGTACATATGTATGTATGTACGTTGAAGCTTAAGTACATAAATAAGTAAATGAGATGCTTGAAGCAAAGTTGGAATACAAAAACAATATGAAATAAAAAATTCAAATTTCGGAATTAATTAAAATAATTTGAAAAATTAGAAATTTAAATTTCAAAAATTAAAAAATTTCGAATAAATAAATTTAAAAATTTACAAACTTTTTTTTAAATAAAGCATAGAAAATTAAAAAAAAAAATCGAATTTTTAAGAATTAAGGGAATAAATTTTTAATAAAAAAATTCTGTAAACAAAATTAAGTATGAAAAAAAATTTTAACCTTTTTCTTTAATTAAGGATTTAATTAAATTAATTCAAATTAAATTAATTTAAAAAATTAAAAAAAAAAATAACTTACTTTCTTTAATTAAAAGTTAATAAAAATAGCAAACAAACAAATTAAATTTTTTATGAATTAATTTAATTAAATTTTTAATTAAAGAAAAAGGCAAAAAAATAAATTAAAATATTTTAAATTAATTTAATTAAAATTTTTAATTATAATTTATTTTCATAAATTTTTAATTATAATTTATTTTCATATTTTTTAAATTCCACAATTTTAATTAAAGAAAAGGGCAAAAAAATAAATTAAAATATTTTTAATTAATTTAATTAAAATTTTTAATTATAATTAATTTCCATATTTTTGAAAAAAAAAAATTAAAATATTTTTAATTAATTTAATTAAAATTTTTAATTATAATTTAAATTCATTATTTTGAAATTCCAATGTTTTTCTTTTCTAACAAATTTTTTAAATTAAATTGTTTAATTTCAAATTGGAATAATAAAAAAAAAATTGAAAATTGAAATTTAATAAAACATAAAAAATACAAAATTTAAGAATAAAGAAGCAATTAAATAAAGTTTCCTACAATCAAAAAATAATTTCTTTATTTTTTTAATGAAAAATTAATTTAATTTAAAAAATTAAAGGTTTTATATTATTTATTTTCTATTCCAGAATATATTTAATCTAATTACAAATACACACATAAAATAAAAAAATAACAATAAAAATTAAAATTTTGTACTTGAAAATTATTTAATTAAAAAAAATAAAAAAATTGAAATTTAAAAATTTTAAATGATTTTTTTTTTTCAAATTTCAAAACATGTAAAATTTTATTTCATTTAATTTTTTTTTTCAAAATTATGTAAAAAATTAATTAAAATACGAACATAAAAAATTAAAAACTTAAATTAATTTTTTTTTTCAAATTTCAAAATATGTTTTTTAAAAACTTAAATTAATTTTTTTTTTAATTTTTTAATAATAATTAAAATATAAATTCCGTAAAAAAATTAAGTAAAAGTAAAAATTATTTAAATTTAATAAATTTTTTTTTTTAATTTTTCAAATATGTACAAAAATAATTATAAAAATAAAATCAAGCAAGATTAAAAATTATAACTTAATTAAATTAAACAATCAATAAAAAATAGCAAATTAACGATGAACTTTTGTCAGCAAGTTTCAAGTGTTTTTTAACATTTATACGAACAAAGAAATGTATATTCAAACAATACGAGCACTTTCATAATAATTTCGCTCAAAATAACAAAATTGTTTTGTAGGCGGCAAGGCAAAACTGTAATTTTTCAAAAACTCTGGCATTATTATTATTAAACTCTAAGCGCAATGCATTTTTAGAACCTACCCTGTTTGTGTTTCTGTATTAAAATTTCGCTAGCGCTCACCTTTACAAAAAGAAAAAATTGAAAAGAATAAACTCACAAACACAATGACCTAGAAATAGCAATCCAAGTACGCGAGATAACTGTAAATTATTGTATTATAGTATTGATGGTTGCAACTAGTAGGCGTTGCAAGGCTCAAGGATAGCACGGCTCTTCCGTTTTTGTGCGCGATCGCGGCTATTGTTAAGGCCCTTGTATGTGTCGCAGCATACCTGCGCGCCGTGCTAAAGATTCGCCAAAGCGTTGGTCAACTTCCGCAAGTGATTACAATTTTTCGCAATTAGTGGCGATGCCACTTCATTGTAATATACATACATAATTAATAGCGCAGTTCCAGGTAAAAAGTAATTAAGGATGCGCGGCGCAGAGAGTATGTGTGTATCTGCCGCGCAGCGCTACTTGCTGGAAGAGCAAGATTATATGTTTGTGTGTATGTATGCATGAGCGCTGAGTGTCGCGCAAGTAGATAGATAGTGAGTACAAACTATATATATATGTATATATATATATATACATAGATATGTATGTATGAAAAATGTGTATATGAGTGAGTATATGCGCAAGCGCTCATATTACTTGAACTGCAAGTGTGATTTTAAGTTCTTGGCTTTGCATTTTGTAAGCACTTAAACAAAGTAATAGCTATGTAGAACATTTTTGCTACTTTCGATAGTTAGTTTGCAACAAGGCGCGCGGCTTAGCATACATTCGTTAGATATATGTATGTATGTATATCCACAAAAACGCTCAGCGCGCTGCAAGTAGCGCAAGGAAGCGCACTACAAATATACATAAACATACTTGCGCGCTACATATACATATATATGTATGCAGCCATTTTGCTAAAGGTGTGCAGCGCGCTGCCACAATAGACGCCGGCACTGTCAGCGCTGCTGTAGCTGCTGCTCGTTGTTGTTATTTTTGTATGCCTTGCGCGCACGCGCAACATAACTATACGCAGCGACGAGTAGTTACTTGCGCACTGCCTTCGCTACGAAGGATGATCGGCGCACACGAACACACAAGCATATATGTATGTATAAATACAAATACATACTCAGCGCGCCGCACACACGTGCGCGCATAAGCAGGACAACGACTGCCAAAACGAGACAAACACATACAAATCTACATGAGCTACAGCTGTAGAATATGCTGTAGCGCGCTCTGTAGTTGCGCCGCTGTTGCACTCATATGTTGTGTTTGTTGTAGGAGCACTACAACAGAGGTAATGTCATAGCCGAAATTTCGGCATACCACCGCAGAACGACAGTAACGATCGTGCCGTGTAGTTAACTACCTAAGCATCTCACAAACGTAGATAGTTTTTGTAGCGACAAAAAAATTCATTCGAAATTATCAGCTGATAACAGCAAGCGACAAATATTTCATTAAAGGTGCGCAAATCACAGTGTGTTTGAAACAGTTTATGTTAAGTGCTTGAAGTTGCAGAGACAACAGGTGAGCAACGCCGTTATCCAGTGTTAGCAAAAAAGTTGCATAAAAGCTCAAAAGCTTGAAAATAAAAGCTCAGTCTTGTACGAAAGTGCTAAGTGAAAGGAACACGTGATTTGTGATTATTTTAAATAATAAAAAAACTAATATATACCAGCAAAAAATCAAAATTCAAAAATATTAAATTTAATATATTGAAATTAAGTGTTAGTGTTTTAAAAAACGTGTGAAAAAGTTAAAACATTTCAGTAGCACTCGAAAAAAGTTGTGATAAAATCGAACTTCTGAAACGGTGATAATAAAAAAAATATACTTAGCGATATTAAAAGTGTCTCAGGAGCTTAAATTGGCAGTATCAGGTGTTAGTTCAAAAAAATGTAAGTTTTATATCTAAAAACGTTCGAATTCTCGAAAAATCATAATTTTTTACTCAAAGAATTCCCCAATCGTCATTAGATAACCTCTCGAAAGCTCAAAAAATATATGTTTTATTTCTAAAAACGTTCGAATTCTCGAAAAATCATAATTTTTTACTCAAAGAATTCCCTAATCGTCATTAAGAAGGCGCAAAAATGGTTCAAAACTTCGCAAAACTAAAAAGCTTACAAAAAGCTCTTTGAGAGTTGCAAAACTTTTCTGTGTAGAAAAGCAATAATATAATATTTATTGGAGCTTGAATTAATTATTATTGAAGATTGAATATAATTGAATTTTGAAGAAGGAGAAGAAAAAATACTAGAAACTGTGTAGAAAGCGCTAGAAAATTAGGAGGGAAGCTGAAATGGGTTGAGGTGGGCTTGTGGCAGTTTGCAAATATATTTTTGGTAACATAATGATGGTAAAAAAGACATATACGATATTTTGAGGTTAGATTGGCTCTAAATTACGGCTCAAAGAACAAGAAAGTAGAGATAATATAAAATATAATAAAGTATATAATCTATAGAGAGTAGAGGGAGTTTAGAATATGTTAGGAAATAATATTTTGAAACTTGGAAAAAGCAAAAATTTTTAACAAAAGAGGTTCATCACGATATTTTGAGGTTATCTTAACTTAAATATGCTACTTGACTAAAGAAAATCGAAAAATAAAATTACTAAATCTGTTAAGAGTAGAAACAACTACAATTCAGAATATTGACTTAGAAGAAATATTAATCAAAGAAGGTCTTCACGATATTTTGGGCTTGTTTTAATTCAAAAGTATAACTAGAAGAACCAAAATAGAGAGAGAGAGAGAGCAGAGAAAAAATCTGTTGAAAGTAGCGGGAACTCAGAATATTTTAGAAAACAAATTTTTATTTATTTTTTACTTATTTTAAGGTTAGAGTAGTTCAAGTAAACGATTCAAATAACGAAAATTCAAATCAAAACACATAAAGCATAAAAATCAGTTGAGCGTAGAGTAGAGTAGAGATAGAACAAGTGCATTCTAAAGCGCTCAAAAATTCAAGAAAAATTACTTAATTTCGAGGTTAGTTTAGCACATACAAAAGTACTGCTCAATGAAGTAATTCAAGGTGAGCGAAAGAGAGAGAAAATATATTATGAGTGTTGAGAGAGAGCAAACAAGTGCGCTCAAACTATTGTACCACACAAGCAAGAGCGCCAAAGCGGAGAGTATGAGGCGAGCGTAGGTTACTAGCAGCTTTAGTGCAAGCATTTAAAACAGTTAGCTACAAAGTCAGAGCAGTAACGGTACATGTTGCGCAAGGATATTTTTTAATATATTTAAATATTTTTTGAGGTCAAGGTGAGATTTTGACGAAAATTTCTTTAAATGCAGTAAATATAGGCATAACTATATTAAAGGAGGGTTTAAGTCGTGAAGTGGCACGGAATTTGTAGAAATTAAACGGATAAAGTCTCATTAAAATAAGGAATATGCTGTCAGATTTACTTAGAAGTTGAAATTTTAATATTTTTGAAGCGTAAAGTTCTCACAAGTTAAGGAAACTTTAAGGAGGAGGACTCTGGCAAGCAAAAAGTTAGTAGGAAAGGAAAGAAGAGTAAATAAGGGGGGTATGAAAAGCTTAGAAAGCACTTTTAGGGTTTGGATTGTGAGAAGGTTAAAGAAATTTGTTGTAAAAGTAGAGAAAACTATCGAAATGTAATTGTTAGAGGGTTACTTGTAGAGCAGGGCTTTGAAAAGTTGGAGTTTGGGGCGAAAGAAGGGTTAGTTAAGGAGTAAATACTGGTTATAATAGCTAAAGCTGCTTTTTGGTGATGTTTTGGAATTTGGTAACATTTTGCAAAGTCACAAAATCAACCGAAAACTATACGAACTTGCTTTACAAGTCGACAAGCGTCTTCCAGGCGCCAAACCCTTCATACTCACTCTTGTTGTTGTCACATAATATATATTGTACATTATTAATTACACAGAACGTCTTTGTCGTTCTTGCATATGAACTCAGCGCTATGTAAATGAAGTCGAAAAGTTGTAGCGCCGCGCCTGCGCAGTTTCCCTTACATCTTTTCGTATCTGCAGCGTCATTTCTTTGCCACTTTGCTTTCTTTATGTCGAAAAAACACTTAGTCATCAGTGCAAATTTTTAACTCCACACTTATTTTTCGTCTTTACAGTTCTTCGAAAATCAGCAACGAGCTCCGAATGCGCAGCGAGTCAGCAGTACGCGACGAACGATTGTAAAAATCGAAATAAAAAACACACGCATACAGACAGTGTCAAACGCAGCGACGCAGCACAGGCATTAACAGACAGTTTGTTGCAGACACGCAATGTGCTAGAGTGCTAGCCAGCTAAGCGCTAAGAGACAGTTGCGATTTTACGCAAATCAACCAACGCGCCACACATTTCGCAGCCAACAAGTAAAGTTATACTTTAGCGTACCTTTCAAGCGAACAGTAATCTTAACAACAACACGCACAACATATGTAGTTGATGGCCTCAATTGAAACAGAGATGCCGCCGATGCATGCGGCTGAGACCGGTGGCGTGGCCGGTGGCGGTGTTGCCGACAATGGCAGCAATACCAGCAACGGCAACGCTAATGGCGGCAACAATGCCGCAGCAGTCGTCTCGAGCGGACCGCATTCGAATAGTAGCGGTGTCGCCGAAGCCGGACAACCGGGCACGAATAGCAATAATAATACGATCAGCGCCGCTGCAGATTCCAGCGATAACCAGCCGGGCACACCGCAGCCACCCACTAATGGCCAATTAATTGCCAACAACGAACAGCAGCAGCAACAACAACAGTTGGGTCACAATCCCTACGCCATGTACACTTCGGTGGCGACCACAACAAATGGCAATGTCGGCTTGCCACATATGTACGGTGGCAGCATTTACGCCACAGCTGGCAGCCAACCAGATATGCAGCAGCAGCAGCAGCAACAACAACAGCCACCATATCCCAGCTATTTGAACTCATTCGAGCAGTTCTACCAACAGCAGCAGCAACAACAACAACAGCAACATCAAGCGGGTGCTGCTATGGATTATGGACTGATGTATGGCGCTGGCGGCAACAGCAATGGCAGCAGCGACTACAAGTCCAACCAGTCGGCGGTTAGCAATGTGCGCTATCACCCCTACCTCAACAACCCGACCTCATGTAGCACCGCTGACGGCAATAATCGCAACGGCACGCCGGAAAACAATACTAATGGCGTTGTCAACGGTGGCACATTACCGCTACCACAAAGCAGCGCCGCCGTATCGACCACCACCAATTCGCTGAGCCCACGCTTGGTCAGCTCCAGCAGTCCAACATCGACTTCGACACACATGCAGTTAAGCGGTAGCTCTACGACCGGTTCGCCGGGCGGCAACTGCAAACTACAATGCAAGAAATGTGGACTCATGTGCGCCAGCGACAATGAGCTGCAAGAGCATATTACTAATGTGCATGGCGCCTCGCCATATGGCAGCAGCGGCTACTCCAGCTCGCCGTACATAAAGGAGGAACTCTCTTCGGGCTCGCAACAACAGGCCACAGCCACACAGGGCGGCAATCCGGGCGAGCTACTCGATTTGGATTCACAAAAGATGGTTTATCCGCCCGCACCCGGCAGCATACAATCACTGCTACATCATCCACATCAAATGCATGAGCCAGCAGGCGGCAGCGATCCATTGCACTCCATGCACAGCATGCAACAACGCGCTTTGCCCGGTTGGGAGCAGCCACAACCGCCAAATAATGGCATGCAGGAGGGTATGCCAGCCTACATGCAGCAACAGTCCACACAACCGCAGCCAGGCCAACAGCAGACGGATTTGAGCGGCAAGCCACCGCATGCGAATCAATCGCCGTATTACTCGCCCAAACAGTCGCCCTATCATGTGCCAGGCAGCATGCCGAACGGCGCAGCTGGCATGGGTATAAAACAAGAATATGGCTTGATTAAAACTGAGTATCCCGACTCACAGAATTATGTGGATAAGTCATTTGATCCCACTGTAACCGCTGATATATGTCAACAACCCCCGCCCTCCGTACAACAACAACAAATGATGCCGGTTTCCTCAAGCCCAGCTGAGTTTCCTACGACCACAACTGGGCCACAGGATCCGCAACAGCAGTATCGTGGCTTTGAGCCACCCTCTTCGTCATCTGTTAATCCAGTCAGTTTGCCTACTAAGGCTGCCACTTGGAAGTCGAATGAGGCACGTCGGCCGAAGACATACAACTGTACCGCTTGCAACAAGTGGTTCACCAGCTCGGGACACCTAAAGCGTCATTACAATACTACCTTGCACAAGAACGCAGTCAAGTCTAGCGGTCAGCCAGATCCAGCAACGCTGCCCATATCTGCGCACCATCATCCGACACGTGATCCAACCACAACAACCAAGTCACATAGTCGTCGCAATAACGCTAGTGCCGCTGCAGCAGCAGCAGCTGCCGCCGCCGCCGCACAACAACAGCAACCACCTGCACCGGTGCAACCACCCGAACCGCCTAGAAATTCGCCGGACTTTGCACAGGGTGCGGGTATGGGCATGTCGCAGTACTCCGCTTCACCATCGCCGACACAACAAATGCAGATGAACGGTGTAACGTATGGCGCCAACCCAGGCGGCTATCAGCCACAGCAACAGCAGCCACAATACTTGAATCAAGTGCAGTCATCGACGAATAGTCATTCGCCCAGCCATATAAATGTGCCGGGTATCTCGCCAAACAATTCACAAACCGTCTTGAACGGTCACCCAAACGGGTTAGCAGGTCCCTCCGCCCCAGTAACACCACAACCAATGCCGTCCTCCCACACGAGGGGCCTGCTGAACAAAACAACAACCACTACCACAAAGAGCGAACCCTTGGAGGACAACTACCCGCACAGCAACAACAGCACAATGCACATTCGCTCACCGCAGCAGGAAGCGGAATCGGACATGGATCCGGAGCTGGACAACACACTGCCGTTGGAGGAGCGGGATCGCTCCCAAATGGACATGGAAATGCTGCAGCAGCAACAGCAGCTACAACTGGAAGAGGAGGCAGCAGCAACAGCAGCAGTGGCAGCGGAACAGGCACAGGAGGCCGAAGTGCAGTTACAACGCCACCGTCAGGCACAGGCGGATCTGGAACAGGGGGAGGAATTGCAGGTTTTCCACCATCAGCTGTTGGAGGAATTGGGGGGGCCGCAACGGCATTATCACAACACAACGCCCACGCTCAATCCGGCGTCGGAGCACAGCATGCGAGCGCTATCGCCCCTTATTACCTCCCACCAGGACTACCACCAGGAGCAGCTGCGGCGTCCGCCGGGAATGGTGGACAACATTTTCTCACCCATGCAGCCGCCAGCGGCAGTCACTATGCCAGCCAATATAATGGATCCCCAATACAACATCCTACCTTTGGGTATCAACACGCCGCCGCTGCTCAGCAGCAGTATGCAGCTGCTGCCGCCGCAGCCGCCCATCACCAGCACGGCTACTACGGTCAATATGGGCAACATCCATATGGTGCACAGCCACCACCACACCCAGCAAGCGGAGCCGGAACAGCCGGAGCGGCTGGTGTTACCATCCATGCGCAGTATGCTGCTCAACAATACCAGCATACAGTCGCCGGTGGACCACATCAATTCCATCACGCCGCAGCTGCTGCCGCCCATCACCACCACCACACAGCAGCTGCTGCCGCCGCTGCAGCAGCAGCCGCAGCTGCACACCACCAACACCATTCCATCATTCCAGCAGCTGCAGCAGGAGTCGGAGCTGGCGCCGCTGGAGCCCATAATGACTTATCACACTATTATTGGTAATGAGACGGCAACGTCTAGCGAAGATGGAGAAGTGGTTACCATTAACAGCAGTCACAGCAGTAACGAAAGTAACGACTACATACACTTGTCCACAATGGATACATACAACGGAATACAACCACAGCAGATGATCACCGCTGACGGGCAATTACTACAGTTTATGCCCTCTTCACTAATGACTCAGCCGTTGTTTGCATTGCCGCCGCATAGCACATTACGTGAGTCATATCCACGTTCACCGCAAGAGGGCGACTTGCCGCCGGCTCATACAATTTTAGGCACTGGTATGCACATGCAAGAGCACCTGTACCTACAAGAGCCATCGCAGACAATGGACAGCGGTGCAGTTGCACCGTATTCACCAAAAGCTGAACTGCCCAGCCCGGACACGACCAGTAAAAGCGATATTAATACAACCCTTACGAACCAAAATGATGAAAGCGACAGCTCTACCGCTGGCAACAATACCAATATAATCGACACAACCACCGAGAACACCACCGCGAACGCCCGAAAAAACGCCACCAAAAAAGCTCCAAAACCACGTAGACCGACTAAGCGTCAAAGCGCATCAAAACGGAAGATTTCGCCTTCGCAATGCACCACTTCGCCACGCTCCATCACGTTACCGAATGGTCGTGTCAAATGTTTGGAATGCGATAAGGAGTTCTCCAAAAACTGTTACCTCACACAACACAACAAGAGCTTCCACTCCGGTGAGTACCCATACCGTTGTGTTACCTGCGGTAAACGCTTTGCTGAACCGGAGGTTCATCGTGTGCATAACTCACGACATCAAGCCACCGATAAGCCACACAAATGTGATCAATGCCCCAAACAATTTCACCACAAGACCGATTTACGTCGGCACATTGAAGCCATACACACGGGCATGAAACAGCATGTCTGTCCATTGTGTAATAAGGGCTTCTGTCGTAGAGATCATTTGCGTAAGCATGTTGAGACGCATTCGCGTCCCAGAGTAGTCGCTAGACGTGTGCTTAATGCCATAGTTGCAGAGGGCTTATTTGATATGTCGGAGCTGGAGAAACCATACAGACCATATGAAAATGACACGACTACCGAGACGAAAGACGAAGAACAAGACCAAAATAACAAAAGATCAGGTCAGGATCAGTGCACAGAACCGAAACAACCCAAGGCCAAGAGGCGAAAAAAGAATAGTAACGTTAAGACCGAGTCAGTTGAGATGCCACCACCACTACATACAGCACCAAGGGCGCGTGCAACGTCGACGGCTGTAAGTGGTGAATTAGACGAGAATAGCTACTTAATAAGTTCGACTGACGAAAGTTACTTAGATGCCGATAGTTTGATTATCGAGGATGGCGGGTTAGAAGATGAAAATAGTTATATAATTAAGGAGGAACCATATGTAGATGGTATGCCATATGCAGAAGCTTTGCCAGAAAAGCAGCTGTCAGCCTTCTTTTGATCAAGTGACAGCAGTAATTAGCGGAAAGAAATATTAGAAATACCGAAAAGGAATTGTAGTTGGGTCAGGGTTTTTAGAGTATTTTACAGTAAATAAAGATGAGGTAGAAACGTAACATTCGAGTTATTTGTGTATAGAATAGAAATAAAAGAGAAGCAGTAAGACCACAAACAAATCAGAGTTTTTGGGGAGGTCTCAGCGCTAGTACTTACAGTATTTTGCAACGGCGTTTGCAACGTCTGAGCTGCTAAGTATTAGCTGCGGGTTCGAGGTTTGTTATGTTTTAGGATGTTTGTATTACAAGTATACTTCAATATAAATGGTGCTACAATTTCGGTCAACGTAGAGAGTAGCGTGACGGAGACTCGAATAGGAACGTTTGTATTACTGTGTTACCATTCTTCTTTGAAGACGAGCAATCCGGTAAGCGTCACAGCAACAAGGCGTTCGAGAAACGTTAGTTCTTCACGTCTCAGTTGCTAAGACGTTCGAGAAATGCAAGTTTCAGCACCTCTCAGCTGCTGAGCTCTAATTTGGTGCTCCAGACTCTAAGCTTCCAGATGTATGTAGGCAGCTCAGGAGAGCAGCGTATAGGAGCTAGAGAGCTCATTTAATCACAAGATTTGTTAATGTAGCGCTCAATTTAAGCTGCTTAAAGTGATCGTTTTTATAAAAACGCTTTCGCTGCACTTCGGCACAGATTTTTACGATAAATCTCAGCTAGTACCAAAGCAAATTATGCAACATACGGACAGCGTACTTAGTTTTGGATTTAGGAATTAGCAAAAAGTCTTTAGACGATAATGAAAATGACTGTACCCTCAATGCAAAAGTGGGTTTCGAATTTTTGAAGAGCTATTTTATCATACTAGGTACGACTTTTAGTAGCAAACCAGTTAGGTTTCAAGTGTAGTTGAAATAAACTGTGGACCAGACAATAAACCGACCAAAGTAACGTAAGCGTTGTGCCGTTACAGCGGTCCGTAGACGAAAACCGCGCTGCGGTGTGTGTCATAGCGCGTAAAATGCGAGGCGCCAGTGCCTTAACGGTGTGTGAAAGTGTTGAATTAGTAAAATTAGCGGCGAGTCCACTAATTGGCGCTGGATAGTTAGAATTTTTGTGAGTTTTAAGCGCAATAACTGTGACGTCTTAGGGGTTATGTTGTGCTTAACTTGACTACTGCACGAAGTTGTGCAACTAACGGCGCTGTGCACTGATTCGGACGCCTAAATCATACGTTTATTTGCGGCCTTAGCTACGAGCCGCTTGCCAAATGCAACCAAAACCACCTCAAAATGCCATATTTACAAGTACATAACCTAGATTTGTATGAATTGAATTGAATTTATTATTTTCAACGCAAATACCTCAGCAGCTAAACAATGGAATATACTCAGGGTAGCCAACTAAAAAAATAGTATTATATAATTTATACATAAAATGAAAATTATTTGTATTATTTTTTGTTAATTACAAAACCTCATAATTTTAATTACTCGTAATGCAACGCTCAAAACCAATACATTACCTATTTATGTATATTGTATTCATTTTTGTATATTTTGCATTTACATAATATTTTTTTTTTCATATAAAATTTGTATAATTTTGCAATTGAATTTTTTCGCATAGAATTTGCATAGCGTAAGTGCACTTACGCCGTTTTTGTAGTAATGCCAAAATTATGTAATGCACAAGTATTTGAATGAAACAATAATGAATATTTGTATTAACTAACCTTAGCTTACCTTTTCTCTGCATTAAAATTGAAAAGTAACTTTGCAAGTTTTCGAAAAAATATTTTTGCAAAGCAGAAGCAGCAGCAATTGCACGGAAATGCGACGAAACGGCTTTGTCGTTTTAGTATTATATTTTGCTTAGTATTACTTATTTATAAAAATCGCGGCGCGCATACAGCAGTGTATTTGTAATTAGCGCACAGCAACCGCTCATTAATTTAATTTAATTTAGTTATAAACTTTATTTTCAACTAATTTTGTTTATATTTTATTAAACAACATGCAAAAAAGAATATATTTTGTAAACAATTGCAAAGGCTGTACTTAATTACAATAAATAAAAAAATACAACTTAAAAGAAAAGATATTTTTTTCTAATAATTTTAAGCAACGCTTAAGCACTACTTAACTACAGTGCTCCAATACAGGTTTGCATTTGTGACAGTGTGTGCAAAGATTTCTTTATATGCGAAAATTTAAGTTTATGGTTTATACATATAAAAAATTGTTTATAGCAATCAAAATTTAATTTATTTACTTTAAGTTTTGTTTTTTTTTTTTATAACACGCTTGTTAATAAAATTTTTTGTTACAAAATTTTAAATTTCAAAAATTGCCAATAAAATGTTTTGAGTACCAAAATTTACAGTATTTTAATTTTGAAATAAATTTAAAAGAAAAATCTTTATTTTATATTTAAATAGATTTTTTTTTTTAATAAAATTTTTTTTTTTTAATTTTTTTTTAATAATTTTTTTTTAATAATTTTTTTTTTAATAAATTTTGTTTTTAATAATTTTTTTTTAAATTTTTTTTTTAATAAATTTTTTTTTAATATTTTTTTTTTTTTAATTAATATTTTTTTTAAATTAATAAAAAAAATTAAATATACATAACTCAAAATTTAAATTAAATTTTTTTTGTATTTAAAATTTTTCCAGTTTCCTTAAATTGCCAAATTATATAAGTAAATACATATTAAATAAAATAACAGATAAATTCAAATCAGTTAAAAAATAAATTAAACTAATTAACTAACTTCAATTTTCAAAGAAAAAAAATAAAATATATTTTTTCAAAAAAAGGCAAGCCAGTTTTCTTTATAACTAACTTCAATTTTCAAAAAAAACAAAATATATTTTTTCAAAAAAAGGCAAACCAGTTTTCTTTATAAATTTCACCTTTTTGTTTTCACTAAAACTAAAAATATTTTTTTTTTTAATTTATTCAAATTTATTATTTTTTCAATTTTTTTGCAAAAAACAAAACTAAACTAAACTTTTCTTAACATATTTTTTAAGTTTTTCTGAATATTATTTTCACCAATATTTTTTATTTTTTTCAAAATTAATAAAACTATTTTTTTTTCAAAATATATTTTTTAGATTTTTTCTAAATTAATAAATTATTTTAATTTTATTTTAGTAATTTTTTTTAAATTATTAATTTTTTTTTTAATTTTTTTTTCAAAATTTTTTACTTTATTTTTTTTTGAAATATAAAACTAAAAATTAATAAAACTATGTTTTTTTGGCCAAAATATATTTTTTTATTTTTTTTTCAAAATTAATAAAACTAATTTTTCTAAATTATTTAATTTTTTTCAAAATTTTTTAATTTATTTTTTTTGAAATATAAAACTAAACTAAACTCTTTTTAGAATATTGTTTTTCAGAACATAAACATTTTTTCAAATTAATAAAACTAATTTATCTAAATTATCTAATTTTTTTTTCAAAATTTTTTACTTTATTTTTTTGAAATATAAATCTAAACTAAACTCTTTTTAGAATTTTTTTTTTCAGAATATAAAAATTTTTTCATATTAATAAAACTAATTTTTCTAAATTATTTAATTTTTTTTTAATTTTTTACTTTATATTTTTTGAAATATAAAACTAAACTAAACCCTTTATAGAAATTTTTTTTTCAGATTATAAATATTTTTTCCATTTATTTTTCAAATGTTTTTATACTTTTAAATTTTTTTTCCCTAAAATATTTGGAAAAAATTTTAAATAATATTTTTGTTCTAAAAAAATGTTAACATTAAAATCAATACAATTTAAAATTAAAATTTTTAGTTCCTCAGATAAATTAAAATATGCATCTTAAACTCTATTAGTTTAATTTATTTTTTACATAAACATAACAAAATTTTTTTTTGAAAATATTCTTATAATTTCATTTTTAAACACATTTAAAATCTTTCATAAACAAAAATGTTTTTTTTCAAATTTTTTTCGAAAATATTTTTATAATTTTATTTTCAAACTCATTTAAAATTTTTCATAAACAAAAATTTTTTTTTTTTAATTTTTCTCAAAAATATTTCATACTTTTTCTTATATTTTTCATAAAAAAAAGTTTTTTTTTTAATTTTTCTCAAAAATATTATTATAATTTTGTTTTTTAATTTTTTAAGCAATTCGTTTTAATTTTTCGTTTTCAAAACACTAAAACTAAACAATACCTTTTATTAATTCTTTTTTCTATTTTTTTAGTGGTTTTTTTTCTTTAAATTTTTAAAATTTTTTTCAAAATATTTTTTTCCAATATTTTTTGTTTTTTTTTTCTAATATTAAATCGTTTTCAAAACAATTTCAACTAAACTTTTTAGCTTTTGTTTTCTACAAACTTAAACAAAACTAAACTTTTTTCATAGTCATTTTTTAAATTTTTTCAAAATTTTATTTTTTATTGTTTTTAGTAATATTTTTATAAATATATTTTATATTTTTTTCATATACCAAAAAAAAAAACTTTCAAGAAAACGCACACTCTGTTACAAAAGCAAGCATACATTACTCTCACTCATCATTTTTGTCTTACAAAAAACCATTACATGAAACATATATAAATAAAAATATTATAATTTTGTAATACTCATATGTACATACATATAGATATATACATATATACTCAAAGCTTAACGCCATATCTATTAATTAATTATAATTTTAATTTAGTTTTAATATATAAATTGTAAAATTTATTCTTTGCCATACAGTATAAAAAAAACATAACAATAATTATTTTAAGTCTACGGAAAAGCTCAAAATTACTTAAAAATTATTTTCAGTTTAAAAACAATTTCGACATTTTTTTTCAAATTTATTGTTCCTTGACAATGAGCGCTAAAAAAGATATTTTTAAAACTTTTTAATTCTTTTGAAGTCTTCTTACTTACATATATTTTTTTTCATTTAATTTTTGTTTTAAATTAAAAATAATTTTTATAATTTATTTTTCAATTAAAAATCATTTTTTAAACAAAAAAAAAATTACGAAAAAATATTTAATTTTTTTCAATTAAAAAAAGTTTTTTAATTTATCCCAAAAATTTTCGAAAAATTTAATAATAAATTTTTTACGAAATCAAATTTTTAAAATTGTATAGTATTTTCTAAAATTTAATTAATACAATTAAAGCTTTTATCGAAAATTCTCAAACTTAAAAAAAAAATATACGTAAAACACTATCAATAATTTTTTGCGCTACATTATTTTGGCAACACCAATACCTACTTGAGCTTAAAACTTTTTCTGCAAAAGGAAAAGTACACATAATTCGCGCTAAACTGCGAAAAATACTCAAAATGACCAACAGCCATAAAAGCTACTCGTATAAAGCTTACATAACAGTTACCTAACCGTTATGTGACCTTTATGCATTTTTTCTCGACTGAGTTTTTATGGCTTCTGGTCAGCCCAAAACGCATTAGTTGTAAAGTAAGGATTTAGTAAACGTAAATGGCAAAGTGCTTCATGATTTTGTACCTAAACTAATAAATAAAAATTCATTGTTTGAAAATATATATTTTGAAATATATAAATATTGAAATTTAAAAATGCAAAAAAGAAACAAAAACATTTTTAAATAATGTTAAAGATACTCGTACGCTGCGCGTGGCATATACTTATGTTAGTATTGTTTAGATTTTAGTTATTAATAGCTTTGATGGGCATAAAATTGCCTAAAAAACAAAACAAAACAAAAAAATTATCAAATATTTTATGGATGCATGAAAAGCAGAAAAATAAATTATTGCAATTGTGTTTACAAATGAATGTATATATTGTGTTTTCGTTTTATTTGCTTTTTGTTGGTGAAATTTTGAATTTTTTAGGTTTTTTGCATGTTTGGCAGCTTTATGTGAGTAGCAATTGGGTTAAAAATTCTCTTACTTTTTTGTACTTTTTTTAGCATTTTGAAAATATTCAGTATCGAAATTAAAAATTTTTACATTTCGTGTTTAATTTTTAACCGCATAATTTCTCAAAAATTTATGTTGTATTTTTTAAAAAACCTTTTTGTTCCATTTAAAGCTTGTGGCAACACTTATTGTGAAAGAAAAGGTATTTAATTCGCTTAGGTGGTAACATACAATCTGTTCTTGTCTCAAAGTTTTTGAAAACAAGCCTTTTCAATATTCTTTACTCCTGCAAATTCCATTAAAACAATTTTGGCCTCATTTTGGCGCTTAAAGCTCTATTCTTTTCAGCCATTTAAAGTTCTGTACTCATATGAAATTTTTACAATAAGATATTATACTACGCGACAATTAGTTTAGGACTTGGTCCAACAAATCCACAGTGCAGTGAAAGTGATAAGACTTCTTTCTTCAAAGAAAATTTAATTAGAAACTCATTAAGCAGGTTTCCAACACTTTGGCAATATATAAAGCTCTTTCTTAAAAGACCACTTTAATTTTGAGACCAAAATTCGCTCCACCTAAGTCAAACGGACCATCGCTAGAAACAAAATGTGGTACAAGGCGCGACAAAGCTTCTGAAAACTGACACATTCCTACCGAAACCAGTTGTAAGTTAGATATTAAAGATATTTTGATTTGAATAAAAGATTCTCGTTGGAAATGATATTACGTATACTTCTGGAATATATGTAGACCTTGACAGAAAAACTGACCGTTTTGGTAGGAAATATTTTAAGATATAAAATAAGATAAAGCTTTTGAAAACTGGCACATCTCTTTCGAAGACCGAAACCAATTGTACATAAGTTGGTTATTCTACCTCTGCTTTGGATGAAAGATTTTCGATGGAACTGGTATTACAATACTTTTGGAATATAGACCTTAACAGAAAAATTGATCCTCTCCGTAGTAAATAATTTAAGATATAAAGTATTGATTCGTAAAACAGATGTTCTAAAAGCTTAATCTATCTTAAGCTATAAAACCTTTAAATCAATAATGAAGGACATAATATATTTTAGTGATGTGTTTTGGATATTCCAAGAACTTTTTAGCAGTTGAAAGACATACTATATGTAACTACATATACATATAACTCAGAGTTCACTTTAGGATATTATGCTTCTGTAGAAGTTGTTCTTAAATCTTTAAAATAAAAAAAATATAACTCAGACTCTAGTTTAGGGTACTATTCTTCTATAGCCTTTGTTCTAAAATCTGTAAAGTAAGTTAAAGATCCGATAATGCTATCCAGTTTTCTTAGAAAGTATTACAGTCCTGGTCTGCACGTTATTTCAAGAACTTTGTCTAAGAAATATTTCACAATCTTGCTCAATGAAAAGTCGATCGATCGATCTCTAAATAGAAAGATGGAGTATCCTTTTGAGCTTTTTGGATAACATTATCGAACTTCTAAATTGAAAGCCATTGTAAACCATATAACACAACTTTTCGAAGCAAGAAGCAAACAAAAATATAGGATACTCGTATTAAGTTAGATTCAGCAAAGCAATAACCTTTCGTTGGTTGAATAGATCAAAGTCCAGAATTAGTCGGACGCCTTTAACTCAACTTTAGTGTTGAGTTGTTTAGTCGAAGAGACCGAAACCCATGTCGTCGTCTTCCTCGGACTCCAGCAGCAGCAGTAACAAACTTGGTGGGGTCCTTGATGAACTCCTCTCACTTAATAACTCTGATAAATATTTCTCTTCTTCGCTTGCCTTGTTTGTCCTGCACTCTCTTCCACTCTTTTCATACTCATTGGCAAGACGCATTGACAAGACTACGCAGTCAGCGTATGGGGTCCTTACAGTAGGATATACTGGAGGAGATGTCGTGAGATATAGTGAGACCGAGAGTCTGTTAAAGTTCGCGTGAAGCGCAGGTATCGTAAAGGATGATTATTCCTGAAGGCAACTGAACTCTATCTGGTATCAGAACTGGTCTATGTGTGGCTCATTGGCCTACCAGATTAACCTGACCTAACTTAGCCTATAATGAGAACATTTAGTTCATTAATGTCTTCACAAAAAGAGTTTTGTACTTTCAATTTCTAAGTTTTCAAATTCTTTGAGCCTTTGACTAGTTACAAAGTAATCTAATAGCTTTTAGGTCCTAAAAATTTCCAGATATAAACACTCAATAAACTTGACTCTTGCTCTAAGGTTCTGGAAGGGCATGTTGCTGAAAACAATTTTTCTTAATTTTGACATTTTTCTGGGGTCGGAAGCCTTATGAGATGAAATATTTAATCCTGAACAGTCTCTGTAAGATAGGATAGATACCCGGGTATTCATTTTATGAACAAAAATAGCAAGTTTTTAATTTAGAAAAATGAAGTTGTGTATAGTATGAAGCTGGTTTCAGGCCTCAGAGGTGGTAATCAAGATGGTAAAATAACTTTATATAAAAATTTCTGGAAAGATTGTTTCCGGAAAATAATTAAATAAAAATTGTATGTGCATTTGGTTAAATATATATATTGTATATAATATGTATGTACTATATAAAAATATGTATAAAACGTGTACATACATATGTACGAGTATGTATAATTTATGTGCCTGTATGTGTAGCTGTGTGCTATCTAATGCTGCTTTAACTGGCCTTGGTCAATAATTTTTGTTTTAATTTTGTTTTTATTTTTTGTTTACATTTTTTTTCGCCGTCAAAATTTGAACTTTTCCTTGCTCTGCGTAGTTGTTGTTTCTTTCAGACTACACAATGTCTCATTGTAATTACGAAAAACAAGTTTTTGAATTCGAGTGAATTGGCCGAATTGGGAATGTTTCACTTTTTGTCGGTGGTTTGGGACAAGAAGATATTGGTGAGAGTACACACACATACATACAAATGTGTATATGACTATATGAGCGTATGCGAAAGAGTTTGCTTCAATATAGACACACATATACATATGTACATACTTATGTATGGTATTTGTAGGTGTACATATGACTACGTAATTTATTCGTATGTAGTTAGAAGAAGAAAGCGAAAATCTTTTGTAGCAAGAATCGAACTGAAAAATCATGCGTTGCACGTTAGCTAAAACAACAACAAAAATAAAAACAACAGCGAAGAAATGTAAACAACAACAAAAATAAAAAAACTATAAATAAGACTAAAATAATAAAAAAAATAAAAACAACAACTACAAAAAAACAATAACAAAAAGTAATTTAAGAAATTACAACAACAATAACGGTAACAAAAAAAATAACAAAACACGAAAAAATATGAAAATTACACCCAAACAGAAAGCAACAACAAGAATATAACAACAACAACAACAACAAGGAAAAAAGTATTACAACAACAAAAAGACCGCTTATATCAACAACAACAAGAAAAAGTATAACAACAACAATAAAACAGCAACAACAGCAAAAATAAAAACACGAACAATTTAAAAAAAGGACACCAAAACAATAACAAAAACAACAACAAGAAAAAGTATAATAACAACAACAATAAAAATGTAACAACAGCAAAAAAAATCAAAAATTAAGAAAAAGTTAATGCAAAAAACACCAACAACACCTAACAATTTTATAAGTCAGCTATTCAACAGATTGTTGACAACAAAAAGAGAACAACAAATAACAAAAACAAAAAAAAAATAATGCTGCAGCAACAATAACAAAATTTTTATTTTTACAAGCCAGCTATCTAAGAGATCGGTGACAACAAAAAGGTACATCAAAGAAAACAAAAAATCGCATTAACAACAACAACAACAATTTTTTTATATTTTTTTATTTTATAAGCCAGCTATCTAGCAGCTCGTTGACAACAAAAAAGCAACAATAAATGACAAAAACAAGAATCAAATAAAAAAACATCCCAACAACAACACGTAAACAAACCAGTCTTAACGTTTACTGTGTTATGCCTTTTCCAAACCCAACCAGCTACGACACACAAACGGCAAGCAATCGGCAATTAAACCGGCAAAATATAACGACAGCAGAAACCACCCTCCAGAAGCATATACACACACATACATACAAACCAAGAGACAAACATATGTGTAGCTAAGTGTCTTCAAACACACATACAACGCTAAATAACTTTGATTTTTATTATTTTTATTGAATTCTTCTACTTTGCTTATGCTTATTGTTGCTTGCTTTCGTGCACAGACAGCGCTGTTGCGCCTGAAGGCAGTTGGTGCGACTTGGTTGCTTGCTTTGCGCATGCGCAGTCTTCGAAACAACTGTCTTCATTGCATATTCCACAGAAATACACACACACAGACATTCATAAATACATATATACATACATATGCACTTATATGCTATACATCGTTACCTATGCACGACTGTTACTTCGCTTCCCGACATTTCTGATTCCTTCTACTGATTCTCCTGTTTCTTCGCTTTCGACTTCTATGTAGGCATTTCTTTACGTTTTTACTTCATTTCCACTTCGTTTCGGTTTTTGTGTCGCTTGAAGTTGTTGTTTTTCTTGGCTACAATGAAAACCGGTTTGATTTTTGGGAGTTTTTGGCAGCGGCGACATGTGTTCTTTTAGGCACAGACTGTTGTTGGTTTATTTTTCGCTTTGGTTGCTGTGATCTCAGTGTGATCTTACTGTATGATGTTGGTTTCTACGAGCCACTTGGCGAAATTCCAAAATTTAGCATAGCAAGTAGGATGGAAGACAGCGCGCATTTAAAGTGGCGAAAATTTCATTTGTAAAAGAATTCACAAAGTATATGTTATAGTATCTAATAAAGAAAGCTGTAAAAATGTTACATGATCTTACATGATCATGTTAAATCAAGATCGTTTAGCAGACAATTGCAGTGATCTACTTTAAGTAGATTCTTCACTGAAGATCAGTTACATCAAAGCTCCCACCGAGCGTAGCTTCCGCTAAGGAAAATTTCTGGAATGTATAGATCACTTCGGGAGCAGCCTAAGACCAGTTACCATAATGTATTGATCATTTCTGTGGAGGTCTAAGATTATTTGCAATATATGTAGTAGATCACTTCAGGAGTGAACTAAGTTCAGTTACACCAAAGTATACATATATGATCTATTAATCATTTCAGGGAGGTTTAAGGTCAGTTAGTCGAAATCTGTTTGGCTTTACTCGCGATGAGTTAAAAAAGCTTCTAGAATTGGTAGCACAAAAGAAGTTGATCTTATTCGGGAACTTGAAACGAATCGCTTCCATATTTTTTTTTAACTTTTTGGGATTACTGAATGCTATACATTTTACTTCGATGTCTTCTGAAGGACATATATCTTTTTATGAAGAACTGAGTATCTAAAAGAAAGAACAGAATCAAAAAAATTTCACAATATTGCTTGAAAGTATTTTACTAAAAGACATAGGGTTTTTAATGAAGATCTAATACTGAAACTAGAGAACTGATCCCAAAAACCATCACTTCTTAGTAAATTATTATTCCAACGAGGCTGGTTTCGAAGGTCTGAAATTCTGAAAAAGTTTAGTACTTTGTAGACACACTTAAGACTTTAAATTCTTGAGAGTTTCAAGGGTTCTAGAGTATGCCTGATAAGTTTCCTAAAAACTTAGGCCTTTTTTCTAATTCTACTACAGAATTAATGGAAGTCAGAAGGGATATTTAGAACCACGAAGTGAAATCATGATGCATATAGCCTTAAGAAAACTTATTAGAAGCTACATTGCCCATTCCGAAAGACCTTTCATAACAAAAAGTTATGAAGCTTGCAAATTGTTTCTTGAAATATCAAGATCGAATGATCAATAAGGTTTACTTTTTGTGACATTCTTAGTAGAACCAAGGGAACTGAAACTTTTAAGCATTCCTTGTTGAAAAGCTAGAAGCATATTCAACTTCCTCCTATAACTCTAGAAATCCGTAGAAATCTAATTAAGCTTCATTTTATAGCACATAGTTCACATCCGCTCTTGAGATTTTTAAAAACATCATATAGCTCAAGTTTATATAGATTTAACTGATGCCAACAGTTAACAGAAGTGTTGCAAGATCGCCTTTGAGATCCTGAAGACTTCTTAGGATTTTAGTTCCAGCTAATTCCAACGATCAACATACTTCTAAAGCATAAATTAATATATCTTATGTTTGAAGATCACTTATACACTTTTATCATACTTAGTTAACAGAACTGTTAATGACATATTGAAGATCATCTTAGGGATCATATGGAACCACATATAGATCTCAATCTGCTCTAGAGGTCTTGGAGAATATTATAAGAGCTCAAGTTCATGTGGATCTGATTCCGATGATCTTTTAAAAAATATAACTAGCATAATTAGTTAACAGAACTGTTGCAAGATCACTTTGGAGATCTTGAGGAACGCCATATAGGTTAAAGTATGCTCTACTGATTCTGGGTTTCATTTTAGTTAACGGACTGTTACTGACGCATGCTAGAACGCTTTGGAGATCCTATGAAATACATTAAAGATTCAAGGTTATCAGGTTCAAGGTTATCAAGTTCATATAGGCTAAAGTTCGCTCTAGTAATTCTGTGTTCCATTCTAGTTAACAGACTGTTACTGACATATGCTAGAACGCTTTAGAGATCCTGTGAAACACCTTATGGATTCAAGTTCATTCTAGAGATCTTGCATTCCATCATACATATGTATGTGTCCAAATTCGTAGCGATCTAGTTGGCTCCAACAATGTTATGATTAGTAAAAATCTTGCTAACAGCGACCTTAGTGACATATACAAGATCACCTGAGAGATCATTGAAAATTCTGTACAAATTCAAGTTCGCTATAAAAATTCTGGATTACATTATATACATATGTCGAAATTAGTAGTAATTTAGCCGAATCCAACCATCTTCTAAGTTATGTAGTATTCAGGAGCAGAAATTAAACTCTTCAGGCTAATTGAATTCTATGTTATTCCACTTCTTAGCGTCTACGCCAAAATTTCTATGTATCTACATACAAATTGTGTCATAGCTTCTCTCATCTTCCTTTCTACACACATTCTGGCAAGTAAACCAAGCGTTTGCTTTACGCTTCCTTGTTTCCTACTTTTCGTAGCCTTGCTTTAAGCCACATTTTTGTAACTATCGCTGCTTGTTCTTTAGCACCACCCGCTCTTACGTAGTACTCTTGGGGTGGATCGTAAAACAGCGCTCGGTTTTTTCAATCGTAATGATCTGCTTGATCGCATATTCTTTTCTAAATTCGGCTGGCTCAATTCTAATTTACTCAGTTGCTATCTATGTTCTTTGGTAGCTATTTGCTTATGTGTTCTTCTATCGTACATATGTATACTACGTTTGTTTCCTTTTCCGAATTTTGAGCGTTCTTCACTCAGCTGTTAAGGAACAACGTTGAGCACGAGTGTGGCAGCTTCAACTGTTATGCCGCAGTCGTTTCGTCACTCACACGCATACATTCTCACGTCTTTTAACCACATTTGAGTATCTACTCTAGCTGCTGCTGTCTTTCTTTACCCCTCTCTTCGTTGAGTTTCTCACCTTCGGTGACTCAGGTAAAAATCTTTATTGAATTTTTGAAGTTCTGCAGCTTCGCAGTTGGTTTGTACGCTGTTGTTGCTTCAACAACAAACACACACACATTCACATATACACAATTTTAAGTGTGTCTTCTGGCCGCTCTTTTATGGCTTGGCAATCCTGCCATTGTCTTTTCACTTCATCTGCACTTTAACGACAATGTGTTCGTCATTTGTGCTTGGTTTTCGGATTTTCGGTTTCTTCGAAAATTCTTGCAGCTTAGCAAAACCAAAAATAAGAAAAACAACAGCTGCCGCAAACAACAACAATGTGAAAGACGTTAGCTGCGCAGTGGTCTTTTGTAATTACCACTGCTGTGGCAGGACAGCAAGATCGACCAGAAAAGCAAAAACAACAGCAAACGCAATGCAATGACATAAATAAGAACAACAAACGCAAAAGTAAAAAAAATTAAACAATTAAATTTTGTAGTCGCAGCAAACAACAATGATTCACAGTTTTCTTTTAATGCCATCCCATTTTCGCCCCCCGCGCCCGCCTGCGCAACGCATTGTCGTCTTAAAATCCTTATAGCAGCCAGTATGGCTGTATTTTATGGCTTTCGGCGTTAACTATTTTGTTTTTATTTTTATTTTTTATGGCTTTGTAGTTGTCTTAATTAAAAAATAATAAAAAATAATTAAGCCAAGCGGAAATTGGAAATCGAAGATTTTGTTATACAACTGGAAGACACTATGAAGAAAAAAGGAATAAATCTTAAATCGACGCTCAGATACTTATATAGCTATTTGGATTTAGCGCTTAAAATTTGTTTTAAAAAATTCTTCTAATTCACCATTGGAAAATAGTTCACCACAATGGACTGCAATTATCAACGGATTATGAAGAACCAAGTCTCTATCACAGTTTTTGAGGATATTTTGTGAAATCACCTGAAAATAAAAAAAGAAGCAGCTGGGATCAGCATCCAAGCCCAAGTACCAGAACCATCGTCCAATCCGAGTATGTACGAAAATATATCCAACGCAGACTAATTACCAACAGTCTTCTAGATTCTTTAGGGATTTTTCCTAATCAATGAAAAATCGTAGAACACTTTTTTCTTTCCTCAGATGTGGAAAGCTCATCATCTCCAATAGGAAAAACTGAAGAAACCCATATAACTTCGAAACCACATGCATGGCGTGAAAATCTCGCAAACCTTAGAGATAGGACTATTTTCGTACGATTGGAAAATGTATCCAATGAAAACCTATCTCCATTTTAGACTATTTGTGAATATTTTCGTACCCATAAAAGTCTGAAACCCTTAACTCTTTTTCCCATATATATACCATATAATATTATTAAGCCAGATAAACGCAAACTACTTTTTTAGGTTCGGTTTTCTCCGTAACTTCCCCAGTCTTAGAATTCAATCTACATACTATAGATCTCTACTCTGAAATCCATGTGATAAGAATCTCGTAAGCCCAAGAGATTACATCCTTTGGTTCGGTTGGAAAATATACAATAGATCTCTATTCCAGAATAAACGGTATCAGAATCTAGTAAGTCCAAGAGATAAGATCCTCTGATTCGGCTGGAACAATATACTATATACCCATGTATGTGGTAATAATCAAATAAAATTGCGGAATATTTTTGTTTGTTTTTTCACAAACATGATAAGCTAGAATAACCTAGTAGAAGATGAGAAGGGCTTCTACTAGGTTATTCAGTACTCAACATACATATTCAGTACTCAACATGCTATATATCTGTACATCTTAGACACACACTGTGTTCCAGTGATCCACGTAACTGCAGTAGACCCAAAAATATGTTAACATACTTTAAATCTTCCCTTAGAAGCAATGATACTAAAATATCAAAAACCCAACTAAAAATACCCTTTGGTTAGGTTCTCAGCAACTGTATAAGTCAATCATTCCAGTGCAAAAATCCAAAGAACTTCGGAAGATCTTTTACCATATCCACTTAATAAACATTTGTCTTTCAAAAGCCACGTTCCCTGCTGAAATTCTCTCAACTTCTGTCATGGTCCCAACTATTGGGCTCTTCTGTGGTCTTACATGTCTAATAACCAACGTGTTCTTTCTAAAAGTCTCGTCAAGGGAATCTCAAAAAGTACGACAGTAAGAAGCGTCTTTGATTTGATGCTCAGAAATTGTATACAGAGTTTCATAATACTTCGGACAACACATAGAACTTCAAAAGATCCACTACGCTATCTACTTAGTTTTTGATATTGGTCTACAACTTTGCTTCCGCCGCTTTCCAATAGATGTCCGTAGGGTCAAGCACTGGTCGATTAAACGCCGGAATCAAAGTTGTAGACCTAAATTCATAAGAAATAACTGTGTTCCAACAATAACAAGGTGTCCACAAATATAGATCGCTTCCAGACAGAAATGAGACTTTATTTCCTATCGATGATACCAGTTGGCCCTGTGGTCAATTCACTAATCCCTCTTATGTTCTAGGCAACGATATACCTCTATTTCACTTTGAGTAAAATTTCAGAGTCAAGAAATGACAGATGTCACAATGATTCAATTGGCAAGCGAACAGTTGTCATACAATGAAGATTCTGAACCAAAACTCATTGGTTTTTCACCACACTTGAAAATGTTCAGCTTATGAGAGTTTAAAGTGTGTCTTTGTAGAGGTTGTCTTTCTTAAACAATTTCAAAGTATTGTCAACTATAGAGTTTAAAACTTGCTGTAAGGATCTTAAACTGGACTTTTTATGATATACGTGGGATCATTGAACCTTGGGAGAAAGCCTCCGTAAAAAATTTCAAGTTTCTGAAATACCGTTATGTCTCCAAAAAAAATTTAATATATGTACATACATACATTTGCATATAAACCACACGTGTACGGAAAGCATTTATAATACATTACTGCAAATGCCATTCATGCAAGCACCACACCTCCTCATCACTCGGCAATTGAGACCGCCAAGACAGTTCTGAAGACTTTCTTTCCCAGCTCAAAAATTCAAACGCAGCTGTGCCAAAAAACGTTGATCAGATTTGTGCTGAATGCGGACGCGGAGCAAACACCCAAAAAGCGCCAAGCAAATATCATCAAATAAAAAAAATATAAAATTTACAAAAAAAAGCACAAACAACAACGCTTCATAAGAAATTACAATACAAGAAACAACAACAAAGCACAGCTCGCGTAAAGCTACAAATCTACATATGTAGATGTGATAAAAATCATAAAGCTAGCAACAACAAATATAATTACCCACTTATAAATGATATGATAATCATAAAAGCAACAAAAATAAAAGGAAACAACAAAAAGAACAATAGCAACAACAGCAATAAACAAATTCATTAGAAGCGCAGCTAAGCAGTTGTACGGGACAAGCAGCAGAACAGCTGCCACAAAACTGAGACTCAAAGCATAGCGCGCGTTAAGCCAAAGGGGGAGGCGCGGCTAAAAGCGAAACGCAGAGAGATTGTTAAAACAAGAATTACAAAAGTAAACAAATTTTAAGAAGATCATTTGCTACCAATCTTCAGCTTAAATTTATAAATTTGTATTGTACTTTTTTTTGTTGTGCTTTTTTGTTGTTTTTGTATTACGCTTAATTCGTTAACTGATTTCTGGGAGCTTATTTGGGGCAGCTGCGTCGTGTATCACTAGGTGGCATCATTAATTACTGATGCATACTAGATTAAAAGCTTCAGCGGAGCTTAGTAATGAAGAGAATAGCAATAACAACAACAAGAATGTGTTGAAAAAATGGAGAGGAAATACAAATGAGAAGCTCAAAGTGTGGTTAGAAGATTAATGGCGTTTAAAAAAAATAAAAGAAGCGACAATTGTGGCAATATGGTGTTGAACGATACAAAAATAAATAAAATAACAATAAAAAAATAAAAAAAAAAAAATAAAAATTTAATAAAAAAAATATAAAAAATATGAAATATTTAAAAAAGTAAAAAAAAATATGAAAAATAAAATAAAATAAATAAATAAAAATCTGGAAAAATTTGCAGTTACAACGGATGTGTGATTTTTCGTTTAAAAGAATATAAGTCTGAATCAAATTTTATATAGTATTTACTCGTTCATAATGGATTTTTATAAAAATATGATTGATTTTGGAGTAAAAATTCACTATTTTATAGGCTGATGGATCGTATGAAGATCTTTTAGAGTGACGATCCTTACTGGTTGACTCATTAGCTGTCTTAGAAGACTTTTCTTATTTAATTTTACTCGTTCATAATGAATTTTTATAAAAATATGACTGATTTTGGAGTGAAAATTCTCTATATTATGGGCTGTTGGATTCTATGAAGATCTTTCAGACTACCGATCCTCACTGGTTGACTCATTAGCTATCTTAGAAGACTTTTTTTTGTTTAATTTTACGCGATAAAATTGGATTTCTATACAAATTTGATTGTTTTTGGAGTGAAAAATTAAATTCTCATTCACTGTACTATAGGCTGATGGATCGTATGAAGATCTTTCAGAATGACGATCCTCGCAGATTGGCTCATTAGCTGTCTTAAAAGGCTTTTCTCGTTTTTTCCTTTAATTCAGATCAAATAAATATCTTGCTCGCTGTTGAAAACCACACTTACTAATCACAAATTGAAATTTACCGATCCTCAGTGATCGATACCTAAGCTGCCTGCCTATATTATTATTGTAACTATGATTATATACTATTTTTCTGAATAAATAATAATCCTGCGCTATTGAGAATATAGTGCCAATCATTAGCTGAGATTAAGAATTTTGTTACCGATCCTCAGTGATCGACCCCTAAGCTGCCTGCGAATATTATTATTCTAACTATGATTATATACTATTTTTCTGAATAAATAATAGTTCTGCTGCCAATCATCAACATAAATTAAGAATTTCGTTACCGATCCTCAGTGATCGACACCTTAACTGCTTACGAAGATTACTACTGTTTAACTTTTTTCTGTCCAAGTAAAATCATTTCATCATTAACAAGCTAGTTCCAAGTCATCAACTGAACTAAGCATCTGTTATCGATCCTTAGTGATCGTCAAACTATCAAAAATAGGATTACATTTAAAAATAAGATGTACAATTTTTCGATAAAGAATATTAAATTATATGTACTACATACAACAACTCCCAATATGAGTCGGCTATGCATTTAAAAGTTTTGTTACCGATCTTCAATGATCGCCACTACTCTTTCGATTAAAAGCAGACTTTTACAAAAATGCTTAAATAGAAGAAGGCGGTATCTCCGCTCTAAAGAATACACCGTTAACGAAAATTGTTAGCTGTAATTCTCAGTTTGAGTTCCTGAAATCAAATAATATTTTTAGCGATCCTCACAGATCGCCACATAATTGAAAAAAATTTGAAATTCAATAAAATATGGAAATGTCATTGAGAATTTTATGAATTCAGCCATCTTCTTCTAATTAAACAATTTCTGTTCATAAACTGAAACAAAAAAATGATTTTGTTAACCGATCTTCATTGATCCTTTCATTACCGAACATCTTTTTCAAATTTTTCCCCACTAGAAACATTTTTGTATTTAACTAACTGTTGCTTCTCAGCTATAAGCTGCTGTAATTCTCGTTATATTAACAGAAATTCATAATTGGTTACTGATCCTCACCGATCTTCACATTGTTATTATAATACTATTACAGTTTTTTATACTAGAATATAATTTTATAGTACAAGGAGTTGCTAAGCAGCATGTATAATGATATAACTTAGCAGTTTAAAAGATTTAAAATATTTGGTTACTGATCTTCGTCGATCGACATTCTTTTTAGAAAAATGTTGAATTCAAAATCACTAATTTTTCTTGAATATTTTTGAAATAAAAACGCAGTATTTTTCACACAAATATACATATTTTTTATGTGCGATTATTTTCTGATGTCATCTTTAACAATTTTTAAAAATTTATTGATAGCGAAAATTTGTGTTATGATCCTTAGTCATCTACTATGTAAAGTACTTTAACATGATATATTTTTCATCACAAATTATGTGGCCTTAAAATTAAAAAGTAAGCTCAATGCTTTTTTATTTCCAGCCTAAATGGTTTTGCATACATTTTGGCGCTGGACAGTGATCAATGCTCCTATGTGAAGAATTTGAGCTCAACACCTTCATTACAAGATAGATCACAGAGATTAATGCTTCTGGTATCATCATATCATCTATAGGTTTCCAAAAAATGCTATTTTCTAGAGGTAAACTCAGTATATGAGCTGCTTCATTCAAATTGTATCAAAAATAGCATTTTGCTAAATTTTTTTGGCACTTTTTATAACTTGAGCGAATGCAATTGTGTAGCAAAAATATAGCTTATTCAAATGTAGCAAAATTTGCTCCACAAACATACACACTATATAAATATACATATGTATGTATATAATATTTCTATGAAGCCAACAACACCAACACCAACACCGGCAGTCACAAATCAAACGTAGCAGCCAATAAACAAAAATTCGCCGCAGTCACTCGCATTTAATGCGAAACAGACAGACAGTTGCTGCTTTGCTAGATTAAATGCCGTTTACGGCACAGTGTGTTGAATTACTATTTAATTAAGTAAATTTTATTTTTATTAATTTTCTTTAAATAAATTTTTGAATGCATTTAACATTCAAAATTTTTAACTACACTAAGTGTAATATAGTTTTGAAATGGAAAAAATTGCACATTATTTGAATTTTGAAATTTTTGAAACTAAACTTAAAATTTAAAACATTTCAATTTTTTGGTTTAATTTAATTTTTTTGAAATAAAGTATTAAAAAATTAAAAAAAAAACTTTAATATATTAAATTTTCATGTTTTAGAAATTTCAAAAATGTCAACATTATTTATTTTTTTCTATTGTTAAGTTTAAGATAATTTTTTGGAGCTTTAAATAAATTTTTTGAATAAAGTTAATATTAAAAAAAGTTATAACAAATTTAATTTTTTATGTTTTAGAAATTTCGAAAATTTTATTTAAATTTTTTTTTAACTTTGGGAAAGTTGTTGTTAATTTTTATGTGAATTTTTGAGTAAAGTTTTCATTGTTTTTAATTTTAATGTAAATTTTTTAAATAACATATTCAAAAATCAAAAAAAAAGTTGTATTAAATTTAATTTTTTATATTTTAGAAATTTCGAAAATTTTATTAAATTTTTTTTTAACTTTAGGAAAATTATTGTTAATTTTTATTTGAATTTTTTAAATAAAGTTTTTACTGTATGTAAATTTTTTAAATAACATATTCAAAAATCTAAAAAAAATTTTAAAATATTTAATTTTTTACGTTTTAGAAATTAGAATTTAATTTAATTTTTTTTTTTAACTTTAGGAAAATTGTTAATTTTTATGTGAATTTTTTGAATAAAGTTTTCATTGTTTTTAATTTTTATGTAAATTTTTTAAATAACATATTCAAAAATCTAAAAAAAATTTTAAATTATTTAATTTTTTATGTTTTGAAAATTTCGAAAATTTTATTTAATTTTTTTTTAACTTTAGGAAAATTGTTGTTAATTTTGATGTGAATTTTTTGAATAAAGTTTTCAAAAATCTAAAAAAAAATTTAAAATATTTAATTTTAATTATATGTACATATGTATGTTTTAGAAATTTCGAAAATTTTATTTAATTTTTTTTTTACCTTAGGAAAATTGTTTTTAATTTTTATGCAAATTTTTTAAATAACATATTCAAAAATCTAAAAAAAAAATGTTTTAAAATATCTAATTTTTTATGTTTTAAAAACTTTGAAATTTTTTTTTTATTTTTTTTTATGTTTAGGAAAATTTTATGTAAATTTTTGGATAAAATACACACACACAAAATGTGTTTTTTTTTTGAATTTTTTTTTTATTATATTTATACATATATTTTTTAAATGTATGTATATTAAAATTATTTTCAATAATATTTATTATTTTATATATATTTTTATTTCACATTTTTTTATTAGTCTTTCCATTTTTTTTCAATATGTTTCTGTTTTATAATTTTTTTTATATATTTTTCTGTTTTGTTTTTTTAAATATTTTTTTATTTTTTTTAATATTTTCTTTTAATTTTTAAAATTTTTTCTCATTTATAATTTTTTTTATATTTTTTGTAATCACAACACACTGTTCAAACGCCTTTGCTACCAAAAGTTCACACGCTTGCGGCAATATTTCTCTAAGCACGCACACATCCAACACATGAGCGTGTGTGTGGTTTCGCTGTTGCGTCGCTTCGTAGAAGCGGGAGGTGGTGCCCAGCCCGTTTGGCGGCAGCGTCTATGATTGCCGGCTGACTCAATCATGTCATAATGCCAAGCACATGAATTTTGTTGTTAGTGTTATTACAAAAACTACAGTGTGTGTTGTTGTTGTTGCTATTATTATTTTTATTATGGTACTCCTTTTCTTAGCGTAACTGCCAGCGTTGCTACGCCAGTTAAATATATCTCTTTTCAACATATACATACACACACACACATACATGCGTAGCAACAATCGCAACCGCGCGCATGCGCCCCTTCAACGCGGTCGCTAAGCCACTCAACGAACGTTTTCAAGTAACAAAATCACAAAATTTTATAAAAAAAAGTAATAATCAGAAATGAAATTAGATGTGCGGACAAAAGCAAAAAAAAAACTAACAAAAATTATGGTAACAAAAAGTAAAATTCCAACCCATACATATATATATGTGTGTGTGTTGTTGTCGTTTTGCGTGTGATCAGATTATGCTACAGAGAAGATGCTACATTAGTACACTTGTTGTTGTTGTTGTTATGTTGTTGTAGCATGGCTATAAATTTATTGTCGCTCACATAGTCGAGCGCTGCCGAGGAGTCTTAAATCTTTGGCTGCTGCGCCGCGCCACACAGCTCGCATTTGAAAGCAACATGGATAGGATAGACCCCGCTCGCATATATAAATTCATAGATAGGGCCAATAAAGTTGCGCCGTATCTGCAATCTAGCAAAGGCTGACACACATTCCAAATTCGAAATTGTTGCCGCGTTCTGTATCCCTTAGGCGCGCTGCCGTGTTGTTGCTGTCATAGTTTGTGTTGTTGTTGTTGTTATCTCATCTCTTTTTCTACGTAGTTGTGGAATTAGCTCTTGACGCGAAATAGATAAAAGGTATGTATAAAAGTTATGTGAAATCTAAAACGCCAACGAGAATTATGGTCGCCGGCAAGGAGTTGGAAAGGTGCAAAGCAGCGTGACAAAGGAGAATTAGAAAAATACATAAAAATAAGACAAAACGTTAACGTTTGACAGCAATAAAATAGCTATAATACCCTTCACAGGTGCATTTTTTATGGCATGAAAGGGTATACAAAATTTCTTTTTTAATTTTGATAGGTTAGTTTGTATGGCAGCTATATGTTATAGTGATCCGATCTCAACAATTTCTTCGGATCTTACATAGTTGCTTTGATCAATAATCTGCGTTAAATTTCGTGAAGATATCTCGCGAAATAAAAAAGTTTTCCATACAAAGACTTGGTTTTGATCGTTCAGTTTGTATGGCAGCTATATGCTATAGTGGTCCGATCTGAACAATTCCTTTGGACATTGTAGTATTGCTTTGAAAAATAATTTTTACCAAATTTCATGAAGATATCTCGTAAAGTAAAAAAGTTTTCCATACAAGGACTTAATTTTAAGCAGTCGGGTTGTATGGCAGCTATATGCTATAGTGAACCGATCTGAATAATTCCTTTGGACGTTGCAGCATTACTTTGACAAATAATTTCTACCAAATTTCATGAAGATATCTCGTAAAATAAAAAAGTTTTCCATACAAGGACTTAATTTTAAGCAGTCGGTTTGTATGGCAGCTATATGCTATAGTGGTCCGATAATAGCCGTTCCAACAAATAACCTGTCTCTTAAAGAGAAAAACACATGCGCATAATTTCTGTTTGATATCTCAAAAACTGCATAACCAATTCGCATATATTATACAGGCAGTCCCCGTTCAGGGTATAAACAAATAAAAACAACAACCAAAGCCGTGAGAGTTTACTCGTAAGATTTCCAAGCTAATAATTTCAACAACACAAGCGTACATAAATTCAGTTTTACAGCGAAAAAAAATTACAAACACACACACATGCGCTTAGAAAACAATATAATTACCCCCTTATGTAAGCATGTGTGTATGCATGCCAGTTATGCACGAAGCAATGTGTGTCGCACGTAATCTCGCTCAGCCGTCGTACAATCACCCGTTTAATTGGATTAACGATTTATTTCCATATCTATGTCATTTAAATAATAACCATTTTGGCGGCTTCATTGAATTACAATTTTCGATGTTTTTGCCTTTTTATTTCCTTTCATTCAATTTCTTTACGATCTCTCATAAATCCATACTATTGTTCGGAATTTTATTGACACAGCTACGTTTTGCAGTTTATAATTTGCCTAAAAAATTTAATTGCCTTTTCGATAATCCATTTTTTAGTTTTTTTTTTGGGGGCTTATAGACGCAAATCCACTCTCAACCTCGCTTAAGCTTCTTCGAAAATTCGCTCTTGATTGGCGCATCCGAGCTTGTCAGTAGATTCGGCGTCTCTAGACCGGTAGATAAGTATAAAGCTCCTTCTAAGGCTTTGAATTTAGTCTCGTTGCTTTAGAAACTCCTTTTCAAACTTTTGAGTTTGTTTATAGCTTCGTTTGCTCTGGATCTCTTTATAAGTTAAAAACTCCTTTCCAAGTTTTACATTTGTCCTCGTTGCTCTAGACAGATCTTTTAGGTAAAAGCTCTTTTTCAAACCTTTGATTTGATTCAGCTGTTCTGGAACGCTCTATAAGTAACAAACTTTTTTTGAAGTTGAAGATCTTGAGGTTGAGGTAGTATCCATCTACCAGAATCACAAACACTCTCATAACTTCCCTAAAACTTTAGGACGGCACGACTTGACTCGTAACTTTGTACGAAAGTTTGACTGAGATTGGAGTTGATTGGATTGAGTTTATCAACAGCCGCTTTGGTCACAAGCTGGAGAGCTTTTATCCTTTAAATATCTATTCAAAAACACAGTCGAGCCTGAGATATATGTATGTTGCTCTCCTTCGTTCTGTTTTAATGAGGTAAAATTTTTAGGACTTTAAAGCTTCAAATATGTATAGATATACCTTCAGTGATATATGAAGTCCCTCACATCTGGTCCTGACTTTCGAACTCACAAAAGAAGCGACATTTTTCTTTTTAAGTCATCTTGATTCGAACTGTAATAGCTTAAACATAATCTGATTCCATTCTTAACTTTCCTGACGGATTTTCCCTTTCTGCATTCCTTTTCGTACAGTTTGATGCTGTGGATTATAAATTTGAGATCCATTTGCATCAAATTAACAAGATCTTTCTAACATTTTTCATATTCCAAAGATAACCAGAGGGCTTCAGAAACAAATTAAAATCGAGGAGTCCCAAAAATTGTCGAATGAAACTCTGAGAGTTGAACGAAAAGCTTGTCGTATTTATATCAACTTTTAACCAAACTGATATATAATATTATTAAGGCAAAACAGAAGAGAAAATCGATAATTTGTTGCTTCCTTGATCTAAATACGAAGGCTATATGTGTATATCCTGTTAGTGTTATCAAGATTTTTTGACTCAATCAGAGCTTTGATGGCTTCGTTGTATCACTTTTTGGACTCCCGTTCTTCCTGGACTCCATTTTTTATGGAACTTGTTTTTGAAATTTTATAATACTTTTCCAAATTCCAATATGAGTCAATCATTCCATTATGATTCATTCATTGTCTCTTTGAAGTAATTTTTTTAACTCTTAAAATTCATCTTCACTCCCTCCTATCTTCATCTCTACAGCATTCACATTTGCGTGTTGCTTTCCACTTTAATTGCCTTTCAGCTTTCTACAAATCCTCTGGCTCCATTAGAATTCTTCACTTGCAACATTTGACGCTTCTTCGGCTGTCTTTACATTTTATTGTCTCATCCTAATCAAATGTTGTTAAAATCTCATTCCCTGTCTATTTCCACGAAACACTGCCATTAGCGTGTGTATATGAATGTGTCGTGCCGTTTCGTGATCGCGTGCGCATCGTCGATTTTTGAATTTATATACCATAATTGCTTTAGTATCGGTATAAAGTACGGAAATTATTTTAATTGCATTTCAATTTCTTAAGAAATTATGTAGATTTGATATGCTATTCGGGCAGTATTCTAAAGTGGATGAAAGTTTATAGATGGATTCAACATGCAATGCATATTTTTTGTAGACTTTTATTTAGAGCTTTTGGACTGACATGTTAAAAGTTGTAGTCGCCACAATAATTTGAGGATGTTTTGACCTTAGATTCATAAAAAATATTATAATTTGTTTAGTTCTTTATTATTTAACTGAAAGAGCTTTGAAAGCTGCAGAAAGCTTTTTAGGAGCTCCCGTAGTTTAAAGCTCTCTTAAAGTAATAATAGCTACTTTAAGATAAGAATAGATATAAAATCTGCGCTGAATAAAACGTATGATGGCATTGCATTAAATATTTTAAAAGCCTTGTGAGCTTTTGAGCTCTTTTTATAAACTTTGAGCTATCTTAATACAAAATAGCTACTATATTAGATATAAAATCTGAAAAATTTATGATTTTTTGTACTTTAAATCAAACATAAGATATCATTAAGCTGAGGCTTTTGAAAGATTTTAAAAGCTTTGTGAGCTTTTGAGTACATTTTATAAACTTTGAGCTTTCTTATTACAGATACTTTGATATCTGAGAACGTCTTGATTTTTTTGCTTGCAAATGATATCAAATTCTACATTCATATTATAGCTTAAGCTTTTTGAACTTTTGAGACCGATTTTATAATTCTTAAGCCCTAAATATACAGTTTCTTTGATAACTAATAAATATCTGATTTTCTTTACTTGCAAATCCAATATGAAATATTATGGAGGCTAGCAGCATGTTACAGTTCTTAAAAGCTTTGGAAGCTTTTGAGCGCAATTTTAGAATATTTGATATATATTGACAGTATGGTGTATTCTCTCTTTCTTGAGAGTTATGATTTATTAAGTCTATGAAGCTTTTTAAGCTCTTTTGCTTACGAGGCTTTTATGGGATTTTAAGCTCTTAGGAAGCGGAGGTAATCACTTTCTCAACAACAGAAACATATTTCCGTCGAAAAATCGAAGTTGCGTTTGAAGTCCATTACAGAGTGGGTTCTAGTTTATAGTTTTGTCAGCAGTAATATATTGATTCGACAGAGCTTTTAAGCTCTTTTAATTACTAAATTCTTTTGGGTAAACCTTTTACCTCGCATAAATCTGTATCAATCACTCTGCCAGGCATATGATGTTCCACGGAGCACACTTAGTTGAGTTTGGAGAGAATTACTAGGTCATTCTTGCTTTAAATTATTGAGTCGATGGGGCTTTTAAGGGGGTATTTATAAAGTTTAGACTTTCAAAAATGTGACCTTGGAAGGATTTTTCAAAATTCGACTTATTTTCGGAGATGCAGCCGATTTTGTGAAGTGCTGAGATAATCGTCCTCTCAGCAGTGGATATATCTTCAAAGCACTCTTAGTCGAGTTTGAAGTCAGTTACTGAGAGGATACTAGCTTCTCACCTTATTTTTATTAAAATTTAGAATAATTGAATTCCACACTGCAACTAAGTTATTAAGTTAGTGTTATTGTTGTAGCATACTAAATCACTGCCAATATACTTTTGAGGTATGTTTTTGTGGGTGCAACTTTCCGTTGGCTATAAATGCCGCTAGGTTTCGGGTAAACAGAGTGGACTTTCAAGCGCATAGCTTTTTTGTTGTTTTACGCAACAGATTTTATTGTTGTTTTATGACGAATTTAATACCTTTTTGAAATCTTTATTACACTGCCGATTTTATGGCTTGGAACTCACACATATATGTGTATATTTTGAGTGATTCTTTCAGGCACACATATATATATTTATATGTACTCATCCTTTCACAACTGTGCGCCAATTCTGCCACTTCTCAGTCGAATCTTCTTCTATAGCATTCTTTCAAGCATTCTTCCACATACACGCATTTATCTGTCTGTATGTATTTCAGTTGTTCCTTTGTATCTCAGCAAATATTTATTTACGAGTACCACTCAGTCGAAACATAAATATTGACAATGCGCAAATAGTCATAAAAATCGCGCTATATCCACACAGATATAATATATCTCTCCATACTACAATATTTATTTGTATACGTTCTGCCGCACCTTTTTTGCTGTGCTTGTGTTGTTGTAAGTCGGCGTACAGGTTTTTCAGTGTTTGCTGGCTTTTGTTTGTGCATTAATTGAAAATTACTGTTATCGAGCGGTGCACATTCCGATCGTGCAGGATATTTATATACACACATACATGCGAACATTTCCTTTTTGTGCCTCATCTGCTTTGCCATTTCAAATTACCGCACATTTTTCTCTCACAAATCGCTGAGCAAACAAAAAGTAGAAGAAAAGGTAGTAGTGGAATAAGAAGAGGAAGACAATCGTACGGTAGCGCACGAATGCGGTCTAAATGCATTATTTAACTTATCGCCGTTTGCGATCGACGGCTGAGAAAATGCCGCTGAGAATGTGTGTGTTGGTGCAACGAAAGATCTCTTCAATATTCTCCATTGAAGAAGGGTATGAATTGTATTTATGGTTTGCGAAATCTATGCCGTAAGCAATTCTTTTTGGTTTCTTTTGTAATTAAAGCAGCTGGTGTTAGCTGTGGGAGTTTCCAGTTCACACAAAGTATGTATTTTATTATATAAGTGGAACGTTTCATAACGGTACAACGCATTTACAAGTAGTTATAGAAAACTGCAGGAAAATTTTAGGAAGCACTTTCTCTTTGTTTAACCCTACTCAAGTGTTAGAAAGTGGTAACTGTTAATATTTTTTTGGAAAGATTACAATTAGAGAAAAGCTGACCACGCCTCCGTTGAAACATTAAGCAGGAAACACCCATAACTTGAAAATATTGTGACAACTTCCCTCTTACACTTCCTAACAAATGAACTTCCAATAATTTTGCCGAGTTCTCGTCTCAACGCCCACCTTTGGCAGCTCAAATTACAGCTGCTCAACTCCAGAGACCCCACTGTGCCGCAAATTCTTAGACTCTCAAATTTAAGTAGAGCAAAGTTTCACCACAGTCCATTAAGGAGACATATTTGGCTGTAAGATTACTACTTAGTGGCTCACAGGTAACAATATAGACCATTTTGATCTTCTTACTGCTCAATTTATCTAAACCTTTAAAGGTAATAAGCCTCTCAAGTTCAGCTTGTATTTTAACAAAGTTTGCAATCGTTCCTTGTGACTCACATGTAATTAATCGATGATCTACAAAAACCCCACCGGGTGGCGAAATCTCGAACCGACATTGAACTCGAAAAACCGACTTTAAGCACACTGTTAAATGTTTTTCAGTTATATTTATTATATTAAATGAGTATAGCATGCGCTTTTCGACAATAATTGTGAGTTTTAACTTTAACCCTATGTGACGACCTACTTGAACTCAGTAACCCTTCGAGCTTTAGAGCTGCAATTTGGTACACAGGTGCCTTGTAGTAATGCACTAAACATATGTGAGGACGAACTGGAATGAATCATTATTACATATAGCTGCCATATAAACGTTTTTTCAGTTATTGGATTTTGTGTTAAATTTTCTCTAAATAGGTAGTTAGAAATACAAAATTTTGAGAAATTTTTATTTATCGTAATTGTAAAACGATTTTTAAAAATCATTAAGATCAGATAACCATAGAATATAACAGTCATACAACCGACTCTTCGGTTACAATATTTTTCAGTATAGCTTCTACAGTTAGGGAGTTATGAATACGAAACTCCAGAAGTTTTGCTGATCATAAAAATAAAATTAAGAGTGAAAATAGATCGGATAACAATAACATATTGCTCCCACACAACTGATTATAAGGATATACATAAGGTCTTATATTAAATTTTCTCAATTCAAGGAAGCAAGAATAGGAAATCTTTGTTTATTAGTATTATTATTATGATATTAACAATAAGTCAAAGATTTTATTTGCAAATTTTAGCAACCAAAGCGACATAAAATACTTGTTTCGCAATTTAAATAATTGCACGTGTCACTTGTTCAACTTTTGCTACACTTTTGAGCACATAATTTGTCGGAAACCTCAAAAAAAATTGCAATCACAAAAAGGCTACCAGCTGTGCAGCTAAATATCCTTAAAAGCAATAAAGTAGCTACTAACACGCGCCATTCATTTGCAAATCAGCCGAAAAAGGTCATGTCGCATACGAGAAATATAAAAAAAAAAAACATAAAAAGAGATGAAAATCTTAAGGCAGCAACAAAAACATTTCTATCCTTCGATTATTTGAAACTTTTTACCATACTTTTTCCCCCTCTGCCTTGCTTGAACCTTCGCATTGCTATGGATATGCCACGGCATAATTTACTCCGCAGCTCGGCGCTACATTAACCACACTCTCACTTGTCTATCAAGCCTCACTCATTCAGTCGTCAACCAACCAGTTTGCATTGCGGTAAAGGAACCCTTCAGCTGCTGTGCTGACGTTTGTGACGCGGTAAATGCCGCAGCATGAAAAGTACCCTACTTTCGTATTCAATAAGCTAACTGTCAAAGTACGCACACATATACGCATACACACGGGCTTGTGGACCAAGTCACATAACTTCATATATACATGGGTCTATAAGGATACACACGCCCCTTGTGTGCATATCACTTTACCATTCATATCCATACAAATATTTACTTGTCGCATTTGAACCAAATTCGTTGGCGATTTTTTCATTAGATTCGAGGTTTTTTTCCTCGCTGTGTTAATAAAAATTAAGATTGATGTAAATTAGGCCGCTTCATGCATGATACTCTTCGATTAGACTTTCGATTTTTTCTTTGGAAACTTTACTTTTTCTTGTGAGCACACTCATTTACATACCTACCCTGCTGGAAAATTTGGTGGTGTGACGCTAAGTTCCTTTATTTTCGCTTTTACTAGTCTTCGCGCATATTTTGGCTTAATTTATTAAAAAAAAATAGTTAAATCTGGTATTGTAAATTAAATTAGAGACTTAAGAAGAGCTTTCTAAACAGTTTTATTTTTTCGCCCTAGGTGGCAACTATATTTCGAAAAAAAAATTCAATTAATTAATGTCTGAATATATTCCAGGAAGTTTTATTCAGCGGCTGATGTTTGTTAGTTAATTTTTTTTTGTTTTAAGCTTTAATTTTTCCAATACATGGCAACTCTAGCCCAAAATATGTTTTAATTAACTCACTCCTAAATAAATTCTGTAAGGTTTTCTGAAATGTCTGATATTTGTTAACCTGTTCTTAATATATAATTCTTAAATTTTCAATAGGTGGCAACTCTAGCCAAAAATATGTCTCAATTAATGTACTCCTGAATAAGCTCTGTAAGGTTTTCTGAAATGTTTGATATTTGCTAACCTTCTTAATATATTATTCTTAAATTTTCAATAGGTGGCAACTCTAGTCTAAAATATTTTACAATTATCGCACTTCTGAATAATTTCTTTAAGATTTTTTAAATGTTTAACTTTTTTAGTTATTAGTTTAAGCTTTAATTTTTTCAGCAGGTGGCAACTCTAACTCTAAGAAAGGTACCTAAATACATTCTCAAGACGAGCCAATTCATAGGAGAGATTCTGACGTTTTTATATCGGAAATAGTTACTGGCTAAATAATTTTATTCCTACAGGGTATGCGCTAGCTGGAGAAGGCTCCATTATAATTATTTTTTTTATCTTTTTTTTTCCATATTATTTTCTTTGTACAACATTTCCACAACAATTTCCACTTTCTGCTGACAATGCGAGGCTTTGATAAGCAATTACGCGCAGTGCATGTCCTGCAGAAAGCTCGGCTGCTTGCTCGATTTGGATCAGGATTACTTTATGTATGTACAATATATGGTTTTTGTTGCTTTCTTTTGCTATAATTTGGTCGTATGTGCGACTTTTGATTAATTAAAAAATATGCCTGCCACAATTGATTGAGTTTTTGTGTTGCATGTCAACACACTTGACACAGAAGACGGCACTAATGCGGCCTATGATGTAATCACTCGGCTCCGCGTAATATTCTTAATGTTTGCACACATTTCTACAGCCTCCGCGAAGACTTGTTGGCCCTTTCACACGTCCTTTTTGACTTTTTGCTTATCTTCTGCTCATCTTCTAAACTGTGTGTGTTCGTTGTATGGTTTATGTGACACATTAGCCGTGAGGGTTAATTAAACCGGTTGAACTTTCCCTTTTTTACCCCCTGCTCGCGCTACATCGGCTACCTGTCGTGAAATTTTTAATGAACCATCAACCAATTTGACATAGATCCTCCGCGCTGAGGTCATTTGACTCGGGTACCATACAACAATACACATTTGTTTATTAGCTCGCTTGGTAGATATACATAAGTATATATATTTATAAATATCTACCTAAATTTTAATGCATTTCGAATTAGATTTATCTAACACAATTCGGCACTTTAGTTTTGGTTTGCGTTTTGACCTTTTTCACAATGAAATGTCATGTTATTCTTATTTCGTTTTGTTGCTGCTATTGTTCTCCGCTTATCGTCCCACTTATGCAATGACTTTTTCAGAACTTTTGTTTCTTTTAAGTGCCCATTGTTGTTATTGCAATGAAACACTAGGCGATTTAAGTTTTATAATTGTGTTCCCCTGCTGTGCTCTCAACCGCGTTTGCATTTACTTTCGATTGACGCTCAAATCGGTTGAATGTATTAGAGACTTTTCAACTGGTTACAGTAATTTCAGAATTCACCACTAGCGGTTTTATAGCAGCAGCGCTCGTTGATCTCTTTATGATAGTCAAAGATACAAAGCTTGAGTGGATTCATGTTTCCATCACTTTCTAGATCGATAGGACCTATCCATGCAACCATTATTATCAGAACCGGTTTAAAGTATATGCAAACGCACCACGAGCGCTCCTATAGCTGTAGCGCTCTGTGAAACTCAATTCAATTCATCTCTCTTAAACTTGATGATAGTCAACGACGTCTAGCTTATTGCCATTTCATATTTCATCTAACCATTGATCCATCCTTATGTTCACCATTATCATACTTTTGTACTATCTTGGGATCTCTTACGTTCCATGATAGTCCATCAAGTCGCAATTCCATATTCACTCAAGATTTTAAACCGGTCTTTTAGAATCCTAACCATAGATCCATAGGTTCCATCTTTATGTCCATCCTTATCAGGATTACCAGAACCAGTGGCCATTCACCGTCATAATTTTATACTCTCTTGGGTTCTCTTACGTTCAACTCTATATTCACCCAATGATTTTTGAGAGGATTGTTTGAATTCTAAGTAGTCTTCTTTACGTCCACCATTTTCATTGTCGTCTCTGATTTTGGACATTCCCCAAAGAGTCGAAAGACCTCGATACACATTGGATTATCTTAGATTTCCATGTATCAAAGAAAGAGATCTACTTCATGGAAATTATTATTTAAACAATAAATAAGGAGACTTCGGCCGAAAACTGAGAAACTAAAATTAAAGATTCAATTCCAATTTTACCAATATATAGTCACTATTTATATGTATACACTTATATACTATAACCTCTAAAAAAATATAGAAAATAACCTAACTTATTATCCTTCAATGTTTTTATTTACAGTTAACATCGCCGAGGGCTACTAATAACAGCAATATTGAAGGAAAAACGAAAATGGCAAGGAATGCTATATGTAAGACATCCGCATACTCATACAAAGATGTATGTATGTACATATATATATTTTCAAGAAACTGACAGAAAAGTGTAAAAGAAAGAAGAGAAGTTAATGAAATTTTAAAGAAAATAAATGAAAATGTTAAACAACTATTTGCTTCAAAGGCGAGCCTTATACCACTCGTATACATAAAAATACTCTTATACAGAACACTTATACGAACTAAAAACTTATGTGTGTGTGTTGTAATGAAGACAAATGCTTAAAGATAAGTGTAAAAGACGGTACCGAACGACTAACTGAACTCTTATACAACTCTTATACGATATTTTCTAATACGAATTATTTTGGAGCTTACTTGGGAGTGCTAACAATTGTTTAGACCGAAACGAAATTCTTATAAAGCAAATAGTAAATAGCGTACAGCCCATTCTTATATGACTCTTATACAATAAAATTGCTTTTATACAACACTTATACAAACCATATCGGAATAAACAAAAACTGTATTAAACAAGGTATTAAATTATACGCTATTGAACGATCCCTCTAAATCTCTTATACGACTCCAAAACACTCTTATACTTTTAGAAAATGTATAATAGGAAACAATCACAAAAAATTGCAACAAAAAGTGTAAAAGATTTGTCAAACTCTTCTACGAATTTTACAAATCTCTTATACGGCTCCAAAACACTCTTATACTTGTTAACTATATAAAATAGTTCTTTCAGAAAATGTATAATAGGAAACAATCACAAAAAATTGCAACAAAAACTGTCAACGATTTTTCAAACTCTTATACGAACTTCATAACTCTCCTATACGGCTCTCATTAAAGCAGTTTACATTATAACGACATACAAATCGATTTCAAAATCAATCTTATTAATCGCTTTTATGATTACCTACAATTATATAGACGAAAATTGTAAGTTTTATAACACGAGGACGTTATAAAAGTCCGAAAAAGAAAAGAAACGAAGTATAAAATGGATGAACGAACTACTTTAATACGACATTTACGACTTCTTACGAGTAACGAAGATGATTTGGAAGTAAATGACCGAAAAAAAAATAAACGAAGAATAGCATGGACGAACGAACTACTTTTACACCATATTTACGATCTCATACGAATAAGGAAGTTGATTTGGATGTAAATGTACATGAAACACGTTTAAAAAAGTTCTTAAACGATGGAGAGTTGATCTCTAAACTCTTATACCAGTATTACAACTCTTATACGACTCTGGAATTCACAATAGTATGATTTCGGAGAAAACAGAAAACAATTCACCGACTCATAATATTTAGTAAAAATTAAGAAAATCACAACTTGGCAGGGATACACCATATCTGACATAACAATAAACAGGTAAATAAACAATATCGATATTACAAAAAAATACAATATTTCATAACATTAAGGAAAAATTAGTAAAATTAAGCAAAAACAATTTACAAACTGAAGCTAAGCAGTTTTATTGAAAAAAATATTAAATTTAGTGTGTTAAGCAGCACTGTACGAAAACTATTTCAATGTACTGTAAACGTAAATAAATGTAATTTTTTGGCAAGTTTAAGCAAAATTTTAAAGAATTATCATAAGTTAAGAAAAAAGTGAAAGTAAAACAGCGAAATACGGTGAAGAAAAGGAAAATGCAAGAAATATGTTTAAAAATTGAAATTTTGAGACAGTAAGTTGGAAAATTAATTGGAAAATTTTTGTTCAAAGTTGTTAAATAAAAAATAATAAAAAGTAAAATTATGTCTGCAAATTGTATGTGAAAAATTATTGTTTAAAAAAAACGATGCAATAATAATTGGCAAATATCAACACTTATGCATATCAGTGGAAAATACAATAAAGAAAACTAATTTTGGAAGAAATGTGGAAGAATGTTTTTTGTTTGCTACTTTAGCATAAAATAAAAAAAAAAATACTTATGATTTTTTATTTTTATTATTATTTTTAATTTTTTCCAACTATTATTTCAAATTATTTAATATTTGATTATTATTATTTTTTGTTTTTTTTTTTGGTAAATTAAAAAATAAATAAACTCCAAATTATTTAGTTTTGGTTAAAATTTTAAAATATCTATATAAATTCTTATACTAAATATAAAATTTTATTTTTTTTATTTAAAATACCATAAAAATATATTAACTAGAAAAAATATTTTTTTGTTTATTTATTTTTTTTAATTTTTATTCAAATTTTTGCTTCAAAATATTAAATATAAAATCAAAGCAAGCCCTAACATTATTTTTTTGTATTAATAATATTTTTATTTTAGATTTTTTATTAAAAAAAATTAAATATTTTCATAAAAATATTTATAAAAATAATATATAAATTTGATTTATAAAAAAATTATAAATTATTTCATAAAAAAAATTATAAATAATATATAAAAAATAATTTATTATAATTTTTAATTTAACTTATTTTATTTAAATTTTCATATAGATTATTTTAAATTAATTTTTTTTATTTGTGGTTTTTAATCTATACTATAGTTACAAAAAACCCTTACAAAATGTGCAATAATTAAATAAAATTAAATTAATATATGTTAACTTAATTTTTAAAATTATGTTTTGGTTAGAAAAATCTGCAAATCAGTTAAAAATTAAAAAATAAATTAAGTAAGCAAGAAACAACAAACGACGATATACCTCAGACGCAAACCAGAGACCGAAAAAAGATACAATATTATACAGTTAGAAAAAATATAGAGAAAAAATAATTAAAAACAAAACTATGTATTATGCTCTGTAGCAACAGCTTGCAAGAGTATAAAAATATTCAAGCAAATTAAAAATCACTACATGTGAAAAGCTTCAACAGAATTAGCAAAAAATGTAAACTAAAATAAGATTAAAAAAATCGAACTACTTAAAAATTATGAAAAAGTGTAGTTTAAAATTTTCTTTCTTCAAAATAATTTAAAATTAATTATATTTATTAATAGGTACTCAAGAAAAAGTTGAAACAGTATTAATTATTTAGTTTATATTCAACTTTTCATAATTTTTTAACTTTTTAACATATCTTAATTAAAATTAATTAATATAATTTAAGGATAATTAATTTTTTACCATTTTAACACATAAAAAACTTAATTATCAGAAAAAAAATTATATTAATCAATTATAATTAAGATATTAATTAAGATAAATTAAACTGAATAATTAATTTTTAAATTATAATTAACATATAAATTAAATTTTTCTGATAATTAATTTTTATTTTGTTGTAATTAACTACAGCAACTGAAAGTAATTGTAGTTATATTAATTAATTATTTAAATTTTAATTTTTCAATTAATTATTTTTTAGTTTTCTTATTATTTAATAAAAATAAATAAATTTCAGATATATTATAATTAACGCATTAATTCAATTTTTCCGATAATTAATTTTTATTTTCTTGTAATTAATTACTGCAACTAAAAGTAATTGTAGTTATATTAATTAAGTAGCATTTAAGTATTTTAATTTTTTAATTAATTATTTTTTAGTTTTCTTATTATTTAATAAAAATAAATAAATTTCAGATATAATTAATTTAAAATAAATTTTAATTAACCAAACTATAATGACTAATTAACTCATATATTATAATTAAAGTATTAATTAAATTTTTCCGTTAATTAATTTTTATTTTCTTGTAATTAATTACAGTAACTATAAGTATTTATATTTTTATAACCTAATTTATTTTATTTCATTATTTTAATTAGTTATATTTAAGTTTTTTTTGTTATTCAAAAAATGTAATTAAACTAAAATTAATTTAAATTCAATAAAAATTAATTAAAAAAATTTATAGTATATAATTAATTCGTATATTATAATCAACGTAATTTTAATTAAGTTTTTCTGATAATTAATTTGTATTTTGTTGTAATTAATTACAGCAACTTAAAGTTATTATAGTAATATTAATTAATTAATTTAATTTTAGTTTTTTTAATTAGTAATTTTTTAGATTTTTTATTTAAAAAAAATTATTAAAATTTTCAGATTTAATTAATTTAAATTAAACAAAAATGTTAGAATTAATTATTTTGTTTTTTTTTAATTTTTTTTTTATTTAATTAAAAATTTTATGTTTCTTTTTTCAATAAAATAAAGAATTCTAAAATTTTTATTTAATTTAAAGTAATCTTAAATTAATTAAATTTGAAAATTTAAATTAATTAAAAAAAAAACTGAAAAAAATTGATTAAAAAAATTGAGTAATTTAGTTCTAATTTAATTTAAAATTTAATGTCTTTTAAATTATTAAAATTCAATTATTTAATTTTTTTAATTATTATTTTTTGAAAATTAATTTAAATTTAATAATTTTAATTAATTTAAAATTATTAATTAATTAATTAATTTAAAAATTAATTTAAAAAACCTTTAAATTAAATAAAAATGTTAGAATTCTTTATTTTATTTTTTGTTAATTCATTTAATTTAGAAATTATCTTTTTAATTAATTTAAAAAAATACAAAAACAACTAATTTTAATAAATCATTTTTTAGTAAATAATTATTATATTTTTAGTTTTAATTAATAATTTTTTAAAAATAATTTAACATTATATATAAATATTTTTTTTTTTTAATTTTTAAAAAATGATTTTCTTTTTTTTATCACACAAGAAAAATCACATTGTAAATGCCTTGTTTTCCAACAAATCCGCCGTTTATATAACGTCCACCTTTATCGTGTGAAGAACTTTTGTTTAATTAGTGGTTATAATTAATTTGTTGAATATTTTTATTAGGTTCATAAACGAATTCACAACGAAATACAATAATTTAAAACAGAAAACAGACTTCTCTACAAAAACTTTTGAATTAAAAAAAAACTTTTCAAATATTTTATTTTTAAAAAATGTGAAAAATCATGCTTTATCTGTTACAAAAAAGTAGTATGAAGTAAACTGACAAATTTTCGAACGAAAATACTAAAATAGTGTAAGTTATAGTTAATATAAGGATAACTATAAAAATATCCGGCAATTTTAAAAAATTATACTTAAAACAAAAATATTTTTTGTTTTTTTATTTTCATTGATATTTTGCAAAAGTAAGACATTTTTAGTTTGAGATTTTCAAAAACGCAAACTCTTTTGTTGCAACTGTTGAAAGATTAGCAATATATGAAGAAATATTGAAAATTATAAAGTAGCAAATTTATAAAAAAAGCAATAAAATTTTAAGAAAAAGAGAACGCAAAAATATGAAAAAAAGCATTTAAAAACTAAGTAAGAACATGAAATTAAGCAAATAAACTACCACAATAAATGAAAATGGAACCGAAACACAAATTACTAATAGACAAAATACGAGTTCTAGAGCAGTAACGAAACAAACAATGCTGCGAAATTTTTTTGCGAAAAGTAAAACTTATAAATAATGCACAAAACAGCTGAGAAAAGTAGTGGCAATACAATACAGAAAAAAATACATCAAAAATGCTACTAAAAATGAGCAAGAACGAGGAGGTTTTGAAAAAAATTTGGAATAGAACTTAATCTGTTGTTTTAGATTAAAATTTTTATACAAGAATTGAAAATTTGGTTTTCAAAGCAGCAAGTTTATGTGCTTAAAGCATTTTATAAACCTTCATAAGCAGTTTCAATGGCTCTCATTTCAAACTGCCCACAGAAAATGAGGCTAGTTCTGACTAGATTCAATGTGTACATCTTAAACAAGTTAAACCCGCTTTTAGTTTAGTTTTAAACAATATACAAAATCTCTAAGTTCTTGTTACATAATCTTTGAATAAAACATGGCCAAACTATAAAAATAAAAATGGAAACAAAGTACCTCAAAAACTCAAGATTTAAATAAGTAAGGAACTATAATTGAATCATGATAAGAAATATATAAAACAATTGAAATTGAAGAAATACGCAAAGAAAATCATTTTTACAAGAAAAACAGAAGGTAAAAAACTTTACTTTTCGAAAAAATATTAAAATTCAAACAAGCAAAAAAACTCAAAAATCAGTCAGCACAATGTAATTATAATAAAATATATTATATTCAAGCAAAAAAAAACATATAATAAAAAGTAATTATTATATATAAATTTGTAGCGATTTTCGATTTCAGCATCATAAAATTAGTTGAAAAATTATAAAATTTAATTAACAAAAAAAGCATAAAAAATTTAAAACCAAAAATTATGCAAAAAGCAAATAATTTCAAAAATTAAAATAATAGTAAAATATCATGCGAAAACCCGAAAGAATTTACTAAAATTTAATGTGTGAATAAATAAAAAAAGTTTTTGAAATACTGCAGAAAACGCTATTCCAAGTTTTCAAAATAGCTGTACTTAAAAAAACATGGCCAACAGTCAAAATGGAGCAGTTTATAATATGTAAAAAAATTAAAGAATTATAAATAAAAAAAAATAATTAATAATGTGAAAAATATACGAAAAAAAATATCAGAAAATAACCACTTCCAAGTGATTAAAACAAATTACAAAATAATTTATTGAAAAAAAAAACATTAAAAGTAAAAAACAAAAAAAAAAACAAAAATAAAAGAAATACGTTTTGAAAGTGAAGCAAAAGAAAACTATTGTATATATTAAAAAATAATTGTATTTAAAAAATCATGAAATTTTAATTGGTAAAACACAAAATTCTCCCCAAACCCCACTCTACGACCTCCCACCCCGATTCCACTCATTTAAACGTGAAATAAAGTGCAAGTGGTATTTAAAAATAAAAAGTCGTGCTTTTATTTATTGAATTTAAGGCATTTGGAAGGTTTCATTAAAGGTAAGAAATCTGAGAATGCAGAAACTATCAGGAGCGCAAAATGCTTATTGTAAAGTCTAGTCAGTGGCTACTGCCCTGCATACTATCGTGTCATGGCTTGAGGAAGACATAAAGAGTAAGAATTTCGCTGTTGGAACCTTTCTTGATATTGAGAGAACTTTCAACAAGGTTATGTCGGAGTACGCTCTAAACGGTTTTTAGATTGAATCAAATCTAAAACAGCTCATTCTCAGTCTTCTGTGCGACAGAAACGCGCACGCGCGACGATATGTGAGTAGGCATACCCCACGGGATGGAGTTCTCTCTCTTTTTCTATGGACATTAACGTCCTGCTTAAAAAACTTGAGGGTCGTGGCTGCCGGGTGATTGCCAAGATCCCGTTGGAACCGCAGCCACAAATGGAATATACTAGCCTTGAACTCAGTTACAGTGCGTTCAGGGTTGGTTCGAGGAGTGCCTAACCTCGCTATCAATAGCATCGAGTGTCTTTGTGATAAGCCTGGTATGCGTGCCGGTCCATAGGAGAATCGCAGGAAAATGTAAAGCCGATAAGTTAGCAAGGAAAAGCACCCTAGAACAGCTATCAACAGAATAAGAACGGGTTGGTGCTACCGTATCCTCTTGTGTTCTACTACTAGATAGCTGGACTGGCGGAAGCCATTGCTCCAAAGTTGGGAATCAACCAGACGCCGAATGTTCCATGTCGAATTCCGTGAAGATGCCTTGTAGGAGAAAAAAGTTCTCCATATAACGACTTGCATTTGATCGGTCAGTTTGTATGACAGCTATGTACGAGGGCTGTCCGATAAATAACCGACATAACCATGATGCACGCGACTTTTTCAAAATTTTTTTTTTATTTTTCTACATAGTCTCCTTGTAACTCCACACACTTCTCCCAGCGATGCTCCCATCTCTGCAACCCTTCCAAATAGTACTTGGCGTCTTTGTCTGCAAAATACGAGAGATTGCCTCCTCATTTGACGAAAATCTCTGGCCGCCGAGGGCAGTTTTAAGTTGAGAAAACAAAAAAAAGTCGCTTGGTGCTAGATCCGGTGAATAAGGTGGATGGTCAAGCAGTTCGAACCGCAATTCATGGATTTTCGCCATGGCGACTGTTGAGGTGTGAGATGGTGCGTTGTCTTGGTGGAACAAGACTTTCTTTTTTTGCAAATGTGGCCGATTTTTCGAAATTTCTTCCTTTAGCTTGTCCAATAATGATGCGTAGTATGCTCCTGTTATAGTTTTTCCTTTTTCAAGATAGTCGATAAAAATAATTCCATGACTGTCCCAAAAAACACTCGCCATCACTTTCCCAGCCGAATACACAGCTTTAGGTTTTTTTGGGGCTGGTTCCCCTTTTCAATCCACTGTTTAGATTGGTTTTTCGTTTCGGGCGTATAATAATTTCGTCTACAGTTATCAATCGGCGCCAAAACTCGGTCTTGTTGCCTCTAAACTAAGCCAACAGAGCGCTGGAAATGTTCATGCGCGCACGTTTGTGGTCTAGCGTAAGCAAACGCGGCACCCAACGTGCGGACAGCTTTCTCATGCCCAAATCTTGGTTTAATATGTGACAAACAGTTTCTTTTGACATCTTCATAATCTCAGCTATTTCCCTAACTTTAATCCGGCGGTCGTCTAGTACCAATTGATGAACTTTAGCGATGTTATCGTTAGTGGTTACAGTTTTTGGACGCCTAGGACGTTCATCATCTTCCAAGCTCCTGCGACCACGTTTAAATTCAGCTGCCCAAAATTTTACGGTGGTAAACGATGGTGCAGAGTCACCATACACAGAGTCCAACTCATCTTTGATTTGTGAAGGCGTATTGCCTTTCAAAAATAAAAATTTAATTACAGCTCGATATTCAATTTTTTCCATTTTGGGGAAATCACCGAAATAGACTCACAAAAACGACTGTCAACAGATAATTGCGCAAGATAAATTTCTGAAATTTTTGCGAGTAGCTATTATAATATGCACAATTTGAAGTAGAGACTTTTTTTCAGATGTGCCGCTAGCTTCACGTTAAGGTCGGTTATTTATCGGACAGCCCTCGTATATGCTATAATGGACCGGTAACAGCGATTCAGTTAAATGATTAGACCGATATCTCAACAACTGAGGGACTAGTTCGTGTATATACAGACAGACGGTCTTGGTTAAATTGACACAGTCCGGCATACTGATCGTTTTCTTCTGGCTTAATATACCCTGTTTAGGATATAAAACTTAAATTCAAAATTAAATCAAACAAAAATCTAAATTTCTATCCTCCAAAGCATAACTGTGAGCCTTTTTCTTTTGACGAGTATAAGAAGAATGTCAAAAGAAAAAATAGACAAAGTTGAATTATTAATTTTCCAAAAAGAAATGTTACTTTTCGTCTGGTTTCATTTTAGTCTTATAGAAGCTACTTCGCCCATTTTTAGCAAAACAATTCCAGCTGTTTCTTGTCATAAAAATTTAACTTGTGGTAAAGAACCACACATAATGTGTGAGGTAAGAAGAGAACGATTAAGCAAATAAATGAATTGAGAGCGGAAAAAAACAGCCGACTAATGGCGACCAACGAATTCGAGGCGAGTGTAGAGGAAGAATCTTTATAATGCCGTCGGTTCCAACGCCCTCAACTAAGAAGCGTAATTTAGTTATAATATATCTCAAAATTATTGCCTCGCTAAAACTCCGGAGACTATATGTTCTATGAAACTTAGAATTTTTATTTAGCTATATTCAGTCTAAACATTCTATTCCATCTCACTTAGTCTCAACCACCACAATGTGAGCCATTTCAACCACTCGAATTGGGTGCTGATGAAATTTACTACTTTTTACTGGGTCATAACGGTTTACGAAACCGAGTGGCAGAGCAATATAATATTGCGAATATGAATATCGTGGTAAGTGAGTTGAATAGGGGGTAAGTTCTAAGAAATTTCTTGAGTATTTTTAATACCGCAAGAAAAAGGATGAGGTATTGGTGCTCTTTAAGAGAATTCTCACATACATACATACATAACTTGTGAATAGTTCTCTTATATGAAGCAAGCATAGTTTCTTCTCAAATCATATCCGAACTGTCTATTAACATCAAGAGCAGAAACAGTGCCGATAATTTACTTAATTGGAACCTCGGGCTTTATGTCCATTCCCACAATATAACCCAAACATAAGCTTAATTCTTAACCCCCCTAGTGCCTTTAACATAATTAATGTGAATTTCTTGATACTCTCTCACATTCTAAAATCTTTTTTGCTCTTTGTAACAGCATTGGAGCGCTCAATTGCAAATAAGAGCCGAACGTTTTCTTAGAAGATGTCGTGTGGAACCCGATGTTTGTCAAAATGTTGGTAATACTACCACAAACTTCCAGTCAAAACTTCTTTAATTTTTCAATTTTCGCTCACGCCATACTCTCTCTCTCTATTATCAATCTCTTGAGGTCCCAACGAGACGCGAGTGTATCATAATTTTCACTTTCATCACGGTATCATACATCAAAAATGGTCGGCACATTTGGTGCGCAAGTGGTATAATGAATTCAATTACCAAGAAAAATGGAAGGATTTTAATGAAAAACGAAAAAGAGGTCTCATTGGCAACTACTCGCAATTGATATATCCCACAGTAGAACTAATTGGATGCAATGCCGCAAAGTAAGCGTTTTTTGCGCTCTAAGAGTATTACCTACCAGTCTTGTCTTATTTATAAATCTATACTTTAGTCTCTCCGATGGTTCGCTCTTCGTTTGTTATTACTGGCCACGCACGTCTAAGAAATATGAAGACGGCTTTCTTTATGGAGAGCCTTGTTCCCAATGCAATCCACAGTTACCGGCTTGTTCACGCATCTTTCGTGGACTATGTGGTATAGGTGAGTAAGTGTTAGTCTTATTGAAGAGAGTACTATATTCGTGAATGGTTTTTTTTTATAGATTTAGAAATATCGAAGGCTGTGCGCTTACTGGAAAGTATTGAAAATCATGTTGTACTAATTCTAGTTGCCTTAACCGCTATTTTACGGTCTTTACATCTTTAATAACTACTTATGTATGTACTTCATCAGCTGCTCTTCTATTAAATAAAATGCTTTAACTATTTGAAAACTGTACAGCAATACTAGCATTGAACTCATTTACAGTGCCTTCAGTGAGCCCAACCTCAATGCCATCGAGTGTTTTTCTGATAAGACTGGTATGGGTGTCAGGCCACAACGGAACCGTATCAAAACATGGTCGATTTGGTCCAACTAAGTATTTTCGTGTTTTTTATAAACTTTTGTGAGTGAAATGGATTCTCTCGAAGTCCACTTTTACTCCAACGTAGTTTCCCCGAAAAATGTCATCCCTAGCAGCAGGACTTCAACTTTTCATTCAGAAACATTTATAGGAAAAGCTCGAATCTAATTGACCTCACAAATTAGTTTACATAAAACCCTTCGGAAGCAATTGAAGAGCCAAGTGCATAGAGACCTGTTCGCTTTTGGATGAGTAAAGCATGAAAAGCTGGAAAAGTTACGTGTTCCTAGTCCAGATCGAACGGGTCCCACAATAACCCATTAAATTTTCAGCTTCTTTCCAAAGAACTCTCTGTACAAACGACTTAACACTGCAAATATGGGTGGAGCGTGGAACTGTAGCCTCCAATAAACTAATCCAAAACTCTCACAAAACATTGTACTCCTTATTGCAACTCGCAAATCTTTGCAATAACTCAATTAAGAGCAACGGCGCTTCCATTCAAAAATGTTGTAAGACTGATTCGACGCAGTAGGCGTGACACCATGACCTTTCTAACGCAGTTAAAAACTTAACTTCTTATTTCTTGAGGAGCCTATATCTCTAAATGAGCACACAGCCATACAAATAACCGATTTGTTATTGTTGCTTTGCGGCCTGAGATCATTAAGGGTACGCAAATGTGTGCGCCTATGACGAATTCGACTGGCGCCAAACGAATGGCGCGTCTCGAACGGCAGGTGGTGGTGCATTGGTGTGTCTACTTGCAACCCGACAGCAGCTGACTGCAGTGGTATGCGAATACAACAACAATCTGTGGCAATGCAACAAGTGAAATTAAAGGTTTAAGCAACAACAATTACAACAATATGTATAAAATCGATTTGGTAGAGGTAATTGCTGTTGTTGCGGCTAAAAATCTCAAAGAAAACGGCAATTACAAGAACAAAAAAAAAATCAAACGCTGGTGTGGTAATTTACGGGAAGAACAAGCAGTATTAATAGTCATGCAATTGGTAAAAATCATTGCGTTCACCTTGAAATCGAGTGAATAAAGTGTGGAAATGAATAATGCATGAGCAGAGAGGGTCAATTAAATTAGGGGGAAATGAGTGAAATCAAAGAAAATGCATAATAATGCGCAGGAAGCATGTGGAATGACGATGCCAACGTATACAAGCTTATATAATGTGTGGGTTTGTACATGTGAAAGCCTAACGTATCAATTACGTCGTATATGTACTATTGATTATATACAACGCCTGCCTCAAAGCCGGAATATTCCCTGAACCCTAGAAAAAGCAACAACTGGTACTAAACAGTAAAGGAGGAGGAACTTGCCATCAGCTTACCGGCCACTATGCATGCTGGATACTGGATACTACTGAAAGTTCTATTAAATACTACTTAAACCAAGAATGGAAGCGCTATCAACAAAGCTGGAGAAGTGACCCCTAGATAACACGGCTTTAGACCCAGAAAATCAACTGTAGGAGCTTCAAAATGCGCCATTGAAAGCGTAGAAGCCGCGCAGAGTAGATAGCAAACATACAAAACATACAAAATAATAGTGTTTCTGGCGACTTTAGATGCTGGAAATGCTTTCAGTAGCGCTAGATGGGTGGATATGATCGACGCTTTCGAGAAAAGCTTGAAAATCTCCGACTACCTCGGAGCTGTGGTACCTGAAGCTACCTTAGCAACAGAAAACTTAAAAAAATTATTATCAGGACAGATAGCGGTCACGTTAGGAGCAGCACAAGGATCCATTCTAGGACCAGACTTGTGGAATATCAACTACGAAGCTATATTAAAACTTGAAATGCCAGACGAATCGTACTTAATTGGCTACTCGTACGACATTGCAGCAATTACTGCTGCAAGCGGCAAGAGACACAGAAGAAGCGCGAAGAAAGCTGAATCAGGTCATGATACGGACGCAAGCTTCGCTCGACTCACACAACCTTCAGCTCGCTACGGAAAAACAGAGCTACTACTGCTAACAAACAAGCATACACCCCTCGAGATAAGCATGCCCACGATCCCGCACATTTTTAGAACACAGAAAGCATGTAAACTACCTAGGCGTAAGACTGGACCCCAGACTAACCTTCTGGGTACAAATCCAACACGCCAGAAAAGCAGTGAGGATCACATCCCATTTGAGTAGACTAATGGCCAACATAGGAGACCCCAGTCAAGAAAAGAGAAAGCTTCTAATATCGATGATAATCAGCTTTCGCACCGCAGTGACCTTCAAGTGGCATATAAATTTGCTGTGACGATACCACTGATGATGCGGAAGGCATTTTCCATGCCCTCACCCGCAAAAAAGAAAAACTTTGGTATGGTGGCAACACATGACTGCAGAATGGGGCTGACAACTTTAGAAGACTGCAGGAAATGTCTAAAGCAAGGCACCAAGGAAAGGAGCATCTCTAGTGCACTTGTCCAGCATTGACAAGACTACGCTGTAAGCATCTCGGGTCCCCACTGTACGATACACTGGAAGAGGTATCGATTGTAAGGTCACAGAGTCTGTTGAATTTCATGTCAAGCGCAGGCATCCTAAGGAATGACAACTCCTCATGGACCCAGTAACTGAACTCCATCTGGTGTAGCAAAGGACCGGTCTATTCATTGGCCTATCAGACTAACCTAACCTAACTTTAGTACATTATATTATTCTTACACTTTAGTATAAAGTTATGGTAACTCCTTAAGTTCAACAGCTTAATGGTTAGAAACTTTTTATCAATAGTTCCTTTGCTTGATTTTTTTTTTTCATTTTCATATTCAGGACTGCTGTTCCACAAGTTCATTAGCTAGCTAATTCAGTACTTAGCCTTTTCTACCATTGCATAATATGAATTTTTTCATATTCTTCTACTTTTCTAAAAAAGATTATGCCAAAACTCCTTCAAAAAACTGTTCCGCAAATTTCACAATATGATTTTTTTTCATATTCTACTTTTCTAGAAAAGATTATCGCAAAACTCTTTCAAAAAAGTGTTCCACAAGTTCAGCAGCTTATTAGTTCATAACATCGTAAAATCCTAAACTTTTTACATTTACATTGTACTATTCATTTTTCAAATATCATATAACATATCTTCCGTCCAAGTACATTTTTTACGAAGTCCACCCTTCTAATCCGTCGCTTCTTCGAACGCATTGCTTTACTTAAACGTCCGCCATCTAGATAATCAGCCTAATGGCTAGAGACTGCGTTTGTCGTGCAATCTTTCAGTCTTCTTGCCAGCTTATCTATTGTAGTCTGTTTACAATCGGCTACTCTATCAGAGTCTTTGGCTCATTCAATCGATCCGCCGATCATTCATAGTTCGTATTAACTTCGCAACACATTCCCAGAGTTTGTGTGCGTCTGTCTGTCCGCCAGATTTATCCCACCCGTCCATCATATCAGCCATTGCACAAGGTCTGTCCGCCCCCTTTGTGTGGCTGTCGTTTCAGTTCAAATTATTTTAATTTATTATTGCATGGCGAGTTAATGGGCAACAGGATAAGAGCTGAGCCCAGCTATTGAAAGGCGGCAGACAGAATGCAGCAGAAAGCAACAAAAAAAAATATTACACTGTAATAATAGCGTACAAAAACAATGAAATGGATAACAACAACAATGTTGCTTTGTGTGGGCTACACCTGAGTAAAGGAAATAGGCGCAAAGCAGAATTAGGGAAAATTTTCTTTAAAATTAAGACTGTGCCAGTAATACAATATCGGTGTGTAGGTGTATGCATGTATGTGTGTGTGTGAAAAGATGCTAACAGAGGGTTGGAAATTTCTAATCCGTCGGCCAAATCACAAGCGTACCGTAATCACCAATAACAGCAACAACAACAAGCAGTAAGAGCTGCTTCTCGGTTGCTCAAAGTGTCTATTGTTAGTGTTGTTGTTGCTGCTGCCGCACCTACGACCAACAGTTGACCATGAAACATGCTAAGCCACTATTGAAGAATATTTATGTGTATATATGTATGTCTGTGTGCTTGTCTGTCTACTTATAAATGCAGGTAAAACAATTTCCTTGGAACTAACACCAAAGGCAAGCTGTGAAGGCGAGGAAAATCGCAAGAGGCTGGCTGGCAGCACAACAAAAAACATTAGAAACACACACACATATGTATATATATACAGCAATCTACGTGCATTTACCAAGGATTAAATGCCAGCATATCCTGCCGTGCGCTGCGCATGCATTTCTCCAGTCGCCTACCTGCTGCGCACCTTTGCCCAGTGTCTGTGGTGCGCATGCGCATCGAGCATGCACCGCTTACTGCTTCTTCTTCTTGCATTTCTCGCATTGCGCTGCGCATTCTGCCGCATTATTCATTGTCATTGTCGACAAGTGTCGCCGCTGGGCCATTAGATTTGCTTAACGGTCGCCATTTACCAACAGTACGATTTGCTTTCGTTATGCTTCGCGTTTGTGTGTGTGTGTGTGTTTTTACACTTTATAAGTAAGTGTTGAAGCATCTTTTTGTTTTTTCTGCTCATTTATTTTTATTGCACATGCGCTTTGTATTGGTTTACGGTATACTTGCACAAGCGAAGACTTGAAGAAAGAATTCTTATTAATTTTTCTTTCTTCTAAAAGCATTGACCTTTTGCGCAAAGTATACTTTTAAGCTATTAAAATTTGCATTGTGGCAATAACCACTGCCACTCTCAATAATAACTCCTTTATTAGTGACCATTTAGTAGGTGTGATGATGTTTAAAACCGAAAATAACTGTAAATTTGTAAATATTTAAGAACAAAAGTGGAATTTCATCAAAATATATGAATTATGAGCCGTTTAAAAATTTTCACTAAATCAAATAATGCTGATTTTTAGAATCCACAAGTACAAAAGCTAGTTGTTTTCATATTAAATTTCATCTTGCCGTCCATAGTATGAAAATTTTAGTTTAATCTATCAACTTTCCAGTAGCAAACTACCCATAAACTCTTTCAATAAACCGTTCCACAAGTTCAGCAGATTTGCAGTCGAAAAATCAGTATCGAAATTTCCTTAATTTTAGCTTTTCTTTATTGTCATATTGAGGATTAAAATATTGTTTCTATTAAAATTTGTTTATCGCGTTCAAAGCTTTAACAAGCTGTTTCACAAGTTCAATACTTTAGCTCTTTTCTATTATGGTATAATACAATAAAAAAATTAAGACACGTTTAAAAATGTCCACTAAACCAAATAATGCCAATATTTATAATCCACTAGTTATTTTTACGAACCCATTTTGAGTCGATTACGGACATCCAGGCGGCCGTGACGAGGGTACTCGCGGACATCCCACTCGAAGCGTTCCAGAAATGTTACGAAACATGGAAAACGCGCTGGAATCGCTATATAGCTGCCCAAGGGGACTACATTGAAGGGGATGGCAGAGTTGTAGAATAATTTTCAAATATACGGTTTTTATGGAATCAGTCTCATTACTTAATTGTCATATCTCGTATATCAAGCTTCATCTTCCATCGCACATCATGCAAACTTTCCCATTACTATCCATAATCTCTTTCAATAAACCGTTCCACAAGTTCAACAGTTTATCAGTCGAAAACTTAGTATCCGAAGTTCCTTAATTTTAACTTTTCTCTTTAGCATATTCAGTAAAAAATCTTGTTTCTACAAAAATTCGTTAACAAGCTGTTCCACAAGTTCAATTATCACCTAATTCAATTTCTAACCGCCAACCGTTTCACAAGTTCAATTATCACATAATTCAATTTCTAACTGCACTATCTAGCGCTTAAATTTGGCTTAGTTTGTTTACCTTTTCATTTCATAAATTATTGTTTTTCCTTTCAGGTACATTAAATAATAAACCAATATCTAGCTAAAAATAAATCCACTTATTGGAAAGTCTTCAAAGGAAGTGTTCCACAAGTTCAGCAGCATCTTATAGTCAGATCTCAATAGTGTCTTAAGAAATATCGTATTGTAAATATTAGTTTTTCTTCTCATTACAAAATACAAATCTTGCAATTCCGATGAAAACCTCTACAACAGACCATATTCCTTTATACGTATTTCAATACAATTTGTGCTTTAAATTTGTGTTAAATGGCAATACACGTTTTTTGATATCATACTCGTGTTACAATTTATGATAAACTTTTGTTAAATGAATTTCGAACGCTGTCCAAGTTGAACCCTTAAATGTCCATATAAAATTTTTACAATAAGACAGACCCTCCTTTCAGTAGCAATACTCACCAAAGGCGTTATCCGCATATTACCTACGACCTCTTCATTAATTTTTTTAAACATCACCTTTAATTAAGTTCTAAGCGTGATCTCAGAAAGGAAGGTGCAACCAATTCGCAATAACTATACCATTTAACCCATCTTAGAGATAGTTTTGAAGATTGTTTAAGATTTTCAGTACGCTGAAGATTATATTGATAGAAAATAAAAATCACGCAGAAAATCTGATTCCAACATCTCTCCAAGAAACTAACTTAGACTTTGTACTAAATATAATTTATGTGGACTGCTTTTAATTGTTACAACAAAATAGCATTGGAAATGCCTCTTCTTCGTAAACATTGCTTGGGGGTACTGCATGAGGTCAAGGGGACAAAGAAACTAAAATTAAGACTCAATGATTTATCAGGAACTACAACACTGAGCACCTGCCATCATAACAAATGAAGATAAACTGTTTAAATTCGACTTTAATATCAATGGGGATGTGATTGAAGTAAGAATAATTGCTTAACTACACTTGGGAGGGTTGTGGATACATTCCCAGTCATTAATGAAGTATGCGATATATAAGTAGGTCTAAAGAAGCTTTTTTAAACTCTTGAAGGTAGGTAGCCCATATTAGTTCACTGAAGAAAGATCTTGGCGTCAAAATTTGTTTAATATATCTTATAAAATATTCAGATAACTTAATAAGTAGGGGAGAATGAAATATTTTAATACAAAATACTCGTACGCTCCAAATAGTTCTTAGCTTATTCTGCGTGATTCCAAAAAATATAGGCTAGTTACGTTGCTTAGAAGAAGATTATAGCAGATAACGCTTGGTAAAAATAATATTTAAGTTTTTTTTTAACAAATTCTTACTATTATTAAAGGCGGCACAACTCAGTTATAACTATAGTGTTATTTTTTTTATGACTTCTGGATAAAATACAATAAAAATATTAAAACAAAAATATAAAAGGTATATTTTTAAACTTAAAATATTTTTTTTTTATTTTTAAGAAATTTATTTTTTTGTTTTTTGTCAAAAAGATTAAATTATTTTTATTGAAACTTGAATTTAAGGCAATAACTAAACAAAATATCATTTTTAGTAATAAAACAGAAAGTAATAACAAAAGTTTTAAATATTTTTTTAAATATACTATTCTCAATCTTTTTTAAAAAAACTATTTAAAAAATATTTTTTATGACAGAAATATTAAATAATAATTATAATTTGAAATAATATTTTTTTTTTCAAAATTTCAAATTTTTAAAACTTTTTTAAAATATATATGGTTTTTATTAGTAAAATAAAATATTAAATAATAATAAAAATTTAAAAAAAAATTTCAAAATTTCATATTTCCAAACCTTTTTTTGAAAACTAATTTGGAAAATATATTATTTTTGTTCGCAAAATATTAAATAATAATAAAAGTTTTAAATAATTATTTTTTTCAAAATTGCATATTTTCAAACCTTTTTTTTAAAACTTAATTAAAAAATATTTTTTTTTGTTCGCAAAATAGAATTATTAAATAATAATAAAAGTTTTAAATAATTATATTTTCAAAATTTCATATTTTCAAACCTTTTTTAAAAAACTTAATTAAGAAATATTTTTTTTTGTTCGCAAAATAGAATTATTAAATAATAATAAAAGTTATAAATAATTATTTTTTTCAAAATTTCATATTTTTAAAAACTAATTTGAAAAGTATATTATTTTTGTTCGCAAAATATTAAATAATAATAAGTAAATAATTATTTTTTTCAAAATTTCACATTTTCAAAATTTGTTTAAAAACTATTTTAAAAATATTATTTTACGACAATAATATTAAAAAATAACGAAAATTGAAAATCATATTTTCAAAACTTTTTTCATACATTTAAAAACATTTTAAACATTTTACATTTTTTTTTTGTTATTTTTGTTCGCAAAATGGAAATATGAAATAATAAAAATTAAATTCTTTTAATTGCTTATTTTCAAAAATTTTTTATAAGCTACTTAATAATTATTATTTTTATAATATACATATATTATATTTAAAGGAAAAATTAATAATTTTTCAAAATTAAATTTTTATGCAAAATTTTATTAAAAATACACATATTTATGTTTTTTATGTTTATTTTGTAATGAAATAAATTTTGAAATAGTTTGAAAAATAATAAAAACGTTTAAAATCGATTTTTTTTTAAGTATTTGAAACATTTTTTACTAAACAAGGAAAAATATATATATTAAAAAAAATAATTTTGTTTTTTTGTAATGAACTAATCATATTTTCATTTCACAAAAAATCCACACTAATTTCTCATATAAATATGCGTCTCACATACTTAATGGTATTACCGCAAATATCATTAAAATGAGCACAAGCTATACGCTAGCCTTGCGGCAAGCAACAGCAACAACAAAAATACTAATTTAAAAGCATTATTAGAACAAAGCAAACGCGCAGCTTCCAGCGCCAGCAACAACGCAAGCGAACAGCAACAAAAACAACTACAAACTTGTCCATCATTCAAAAAACACTTCCCACCCCACACCGCTCCCCTAAGCTGGCACGCAATCACTTTCTAAATAAACTAGAAATGATTAGATGTATGTATGTGTGTATATGTAAATGAGTGCACGAAAGAGTGGCTTGAGTGTATGTATTTTAAATAATTTAATGCATACATATGTAGATATATATTTATATATGCATATATTTGCGTGTATGTGAGTGCGTCGGAGTCGCAAATCTTCTGCACGCACGTCCGGTGCGTCCTAAATTATCGATCCAATTCAATTTGGTATGTAAATTTTCGAAATCTATGCATGTGTGCGAGTTTAATTACATACAGACACATATGCACATACAAACAAACATGTGCGGTTATTTGTTGTTGTATGTGCGCCAACGGTTTTCGTTTTGGACAAGCTGTAAACTATGTGCTTTTAGCAAATATATGCGTATGTATGTGTGTGTGTGAGAAATTCGCATACATGCAAAACACTATATAAATATATGTATGTATGTACGTGTATGCGGCTATGTAAATATTTTATATGTTTATATATTTAAATCTCGTTGCTTTGTATTTTCCGAGTCGCCAGCGTCCACTTTGTCACTAACGCATGCTGTTCAGCGCACACACATTTACATATGTAAGTATGTATATGTAAGTCTGTATGTACATATATTAGTGTATAAAATTATATGCTGTTGGCGCTTTGTTTGGCCCACAAAGCAGTTGAGACCACATAAAAGCTTAAAATTTCAAAATACCCTTCAGCATGCACGCGCATCAAGGCACACATCCACACACATACATTTATAAATTTGTATATATTATATAAGTAACACCCATTGTTCGCCTGTGCAAGCCAAAGGCTCATATGTACATACATATATTTGGGGGCGAGAGTGAAAGTGCTGACGAATACGCACACAAGTAAGGACTCACCATTCGCCAATTTCTATCAAAATAACCACACCGCCCCTTTCGCCAACCCCTCACTCATGTTACCGCCTAACATTGACAGTTCATACGCATACATCTGCATAGCTAAGTGGGCATAAAAAACAACAAGTGGACATAAAAAGTGTGTGGTCGGTAGGAATTGCTTTGGAGGGGGATGATTCGTTGAGCTTCGGGTCACACGAAAGTTATTCGACTGTTCAAAAGCATTATAGATCAAGGCTACGAGCAAAATAACGGTTATACGAGGTAAGAGCTGCATAGGATTCCCCATCCTAGTAGAACTAGGAACGAGGATCAGATTTGGATTAGGGTTGTACATATGTTATCCTAAAAGTTAGATATTCTAGAGGATCAGCATCGTCTTCGCAAGTGATTTCTATGAGAAGCTTTTCTCAGTCAAAACACGCTCCGAACCCTGACATTACCTGATAAGTGGCGATCACCACAAGCAAATGGAGCTCACGTTCCCAAAGTGAGAAGATTTTGCTTAGGAGCTTTGGCCGCAAAACCGTCATTCAGTTTAACAAAGTTTATTAAACAAGTTTTTTCGAATTCTATTTTCCAATAAATAAACAGAATTAATGGACACGAAAATCATGGAACCATCAATATACGGATTATCTTCGGGTGCTTTCGTCAAAATTCGGAGGAGATCAAGGAGACACTGAAAAATTTGGTATTCATGGCAGTACCAACGAGCTGGTCATCTCCGCAGACCACGTTCTGATCTATTGATCCCATTCTTTGTAAGAAATAAAGAGAAACAGATCTGCCTAGATTGATTTGGAACCTCTATACGGATAAAGAGTTGAAAAAGTATGATGGGAACTCTTTAATAAATCCAGCTTGCAGCTTTTCCTTATTGGTTTTTCTACAGCTAGGCTAATAAAGAGGACTCGACGACTTCGAAATTAACTGCTAGGAACTCAGAACTCAACTCATCATCTCGTTGGTGAGCTCTAGAAAATTCCGAGCTCATAAAGTGGACCTAAACCCAATTTACGAGAACCTCTACATAGCAGATCAGAATTTTTAGATCTTTCATAATTTGTTAGCTGAGAATTCAACACTGGGCGGACTAATCGCCTAGCTACTTCTGAGACCATTGACAGAGTATCTGGATGACCAAACAACCTATAAATGAAGTAAGGTTCTTACAGATGGATTTACTAACGCTATGATAACCAAAAGAAACTAGTCTCTTATAGAGTCACATAGTCTACAATTATTTGAAATATCCGCAAAACCACAGTAACCCACTTTTGAGACCGTAGATAGTAAGGGATGGCCGAACGACTGCATATTCATTCATTTCGTCAGAGTTTTTGATTTTCTTGTGAAGAGTTAACAGAGAAGATCTATATTCTAATCCGATATAACTCGACTCTCCGTGCCTTTTTAATGCGCTTACATTTCCTACCACCACACTTGGTCCGCGCAATCAGTTGCCGACTGCAACTAACTACCCATTTGAAGGTACTCCCGCACTTTATTACATATACCATCGAAAACTTTGCATGTAAGTGTGTCTTACGCTGCTTATCGAAAGCCCTCGAGCAACAAAAAGCAGAGAACAAACAACTCAGCATATAAGCAGTGGAGCAAAATCAGTAAAGCAGCAAGATTTGAATACAATAGGCTGGTCCGAAGGGGGCGACCAAGCACAAACAATGTAAAATACGCGTATGTAAATGCATAGTTGTTGTGTTGTACTATGAAAATTTGTACAACTAACAGTACATATGTGGCATCAGCAATATTTTGCTTACGTTTTCAATTCCTTTCGTACTTTCGCCACCTCGACCTCACACGCTGACCCCCAACACAAGCTGTCGCAGCGTGGATTTTAACGCTAGAGTGGGTTGTGTCCATCAGTTGGCTTTTGGCCTGTGTTATATTGCCTTCTAGTGTCCAGTTCATGCGGCAAATTCCGCCTGCCTGGCTGGCTGACAGCGGCGACATGCTGTTAGAGACGGTCCGGTCAGCCACAAACCGCTTGCCACCACCGCTCGTGGTGTGGTCAATGTTTGCTGCAGATGCCATTAGCTGAGTATTTAGTGCCTGTGAGCAGCAGATAGTGGTAGTAATAGTTGTAGATGGATGTTGGTGTTGTGAAAAATTACTTGGATCCTCAATGAAAAGTTGCTTTACTTTTAAAAAGTACCACAGCGCTGTTTAGAGGGTTAAAGCATTAATTTTTCATATATAATCGACTTCTGCAGTAATTAGACACTCATTTTCGTACATAGCATGTGCAGTATTCATTTTTTACCTAAAAATTAGCATACCCTCAGGCGCAGTATGTAGTTAAATCGCTATAAGTTCCGCAGTTATTGAGATATTTTGTTTATTACTTTTATTAAAGTTTATTGATTACATAAACTATTGTCAGTTAAGTATTTAAATTTAGTAATTTTTGTATAAATATCAACCATACAAAAATTTCTTAAAAATAGCTTTTAGGAGCATATACTACAATACTTATTTGAAAAGTAATAAAATTCGTTTTTCAATCGAATATATTATCTTTTCATAACTACTTTTGTCAAACGTTAAAGTTTTTTTCAAAAAAAGGGATCACTGATCTCACCAAGGGTCATTGACCTCAGGTTGTTGTTCCAACTAAAGCTGAAAAAGGGTTTTGTCTTTGCTAAATTTAAAAAGGGGTCATTGACCGTCACTCTGATGATTGATCTCGGATTGTTGACCTTACTAAGGGTAAACAAAGGGGTTATTGACTTCAGGTTGTGGTCATCGCTAAAGCCAAACAAAGGTTATTGGCTTCGCTAAATGGAAACAAAGTATTATTGACCTCACCAAGTGCCATTGATCTCTGATAGTTGTTTGCGCTAAATAAAGAGATCACTATAGCCATCCAGAATCATTGATCTCAAAGTATTTTTAACAAACACAATATGTTTAAGTCCTTAGGTTAATCGGTCTAAACTTTGGGCCAAATATTCTAAATGAAATTAGTTTCTCTGATTTTTTGTTGGATAACCAATAGGTATGTATATTAAACTTAGCTCTCTTCAAATCATTACGGCAACAAAAGCTGCAAGTTCTATTCGCCCCTTAAAGTATACTATAAATAATATGTTATAATGTATGTTGTCTAAAATTATACTTTTAAACTAAATTTTAACTTTTCCTAGAAAAATTTACACAGAAACAGTTTTTAAAAATATTTTGGGTTGAGCGCCTAAAACTATACTCTAAAATTATATTTTTTTATTTTAAAATTAAAATTAAAGTTTTAAATTATTTTTAAATTTTACCATTAAACTTTTCATGGACAAAGTTTTTCAAAGATATTTAGTAAAAAGTATTTAAATATGAAAAGTCATAATTTATGTACTCCAACATTATATTTTTCACCATATATATTACCATATTTTTAAAATTTACTAGAAAAATTTCCTTAAAATTTTTCAAAAAATATTTTTTTTAACACAAAAATCCATTTTTAAAGCAATTAAAAAATATTTATTAATAATTTTTATTAATAATATTTTTTAACAATACTTTTCGTACAAAATTTTATTTATTTTTGTTGCTTTATAACTTAACCAACAACTATTTTGCCCTCATCAAAGCAATGAACACTCTAAATCTTCGCAGCGCCTAAAATTACACTAGGTTTTCTGCAACTAATCAAAACTACGCTTTCAAAAACTGTCCAAAAATGCTGATTTTTCGTAACACTAATTTTTATGCACCAATGAGTCATGTGCATGCTTTGCGCATAATAAATTCACTTTAATTCCGCAATCAGTCAATAAACGCTGCCCACACATATGCTTACGCCAGCAAATACAACAATAGCGCCAAAAATGATTTTGTATTTATCACGCATAATGCCTGTAGGCGGAAATAAACACCAAGGGAAGCAGCTAGCTGGCGAAACATAGCTACTTTGACAAAGGGAAAGGGTTACACGCGTCGGCAGATTAGTTAGCGCAGAAAATTAGTAGCATGCTCTAAGGCGTTGAATTACAAATTTCACTTTCAACTATTTTTTACGCGTTTTTGCAGCAGCGTTATGAGTATTTTACTGCCACAGAAAGGCATAACGGTTATTCACACACACACACGCAACTTTTACACACGCCAAATGTTCCTCACACACATACACATTTATATTTGTATATAGTATAGTTAATATTTAAGAAGCGTGTGTTGTGCTGCGTCTAACCGAAATTTCTTGTTCTCAGGCTATGCAGCGATTTGCTGCGGTTCGTTAGCGCGGCCAATGTTAGCATTACAAGAACAACAACAATAAGACGTCTTAACATATTGCCGCAACTTAACACTATGCCATGATATGTGCGTTGTTGGGCGAAAAGGGTTGTCGCTGGTGGCATAGTATGCGTATTTATGCCACCCACAGACACACACACATGCATTTACATACATATATACACATGTGTGCAATTTTTAAGAAAGTCACACCAGCTTTCATGTGGCGCAATCAAGCATTCGCTACTGTTACTTTCTTCACCCCACACTTATTTGCTTGCTTCATAAGCGCCGCGCGGTCGTTTTTTCTATTCTTCCTCCCCACATTCAACTAATATGCTATTTTATGTGATTTTGCACGCCCGCTGCCGCCCAACCAATCAGCCATACACCAGCGTTTCCTGCAATGGACACGCTTCTATACTCTCCCCCACTTTCACTTGTTTGCATGCGGCATATTTTAACCCGCTTATTTGCCGCGATTATGGTTGAGCGCCTAAAAGTAGATAACATTGCTTTCATAAAGCGTTAATATATGCTATGGAAAGGCTTCCGCACTCTCTTTTGGTTATGATTTTCAATAGTTTTCACTAGTTTTTGTAGATGTGGTAGATTTGCAAAACACAGTGTGTGCTTTTAGGCGCTCAACCGGATGGGACCCTGTATTTTAGCCGCGAGCGTAGCGAATGTAGAGGAAGATGCTTTCAATTCAAAGCACGTGCTCATGCATTGAATTAAATAAGTGAAATTTTAGACACGCTCACACTTGCAAAAAGATAAATATACATACAATATGTATATACATATATATATGTATGTACTTATCTATGGAGTCTATGGATTTAAAACTCTTATTAATTTTGTTCGAACTTTATGGAACTGCAAATATTTTGAAATACGTATACTTTTAACTTGGTTGTAACGTGAAAGGTCCGCTGATTATAACAAATTTATATAAAAAATTAAATTAACTTGAATGATAAGCACCGATAGTGTTGTTGTAATGGTAAACCGATCAATTGGTGAAATAAAATTCATAGTTTCTATTTTATTTATATCTACTTCAAAAATATAGGTATCACGTGACCAAGAAACATGCTAAAAACCGTTCGTTTTCGTTCGGTACACTTCGGCTTTAAGCTAGATCTGAATGTTTTGTTATTTTTTGTTAAAAAAAAACTAAGTTTTTAACCCACACTAGCTGATGTACTGAAAATTAAAACGAAACCCCTTTCGTTTACGTTCGTATATCATCGGTTTTAAGCTAGATGAGAAATTTCTCTTGCGGTTTGCTTCAAAAACGTAGTTTTGAATCCATATTAGCGGGTGTTTATATATAAATATGAACATTTTCCTTCATAAAACTTCAGCTTTAGTCCAGATTCGAATGTTTCGAGAATTTTTCTATTCAAAAATCAGTTGAACTTAATGGTAGATCCAAATAATATGCTATTTTTTGACTCAAAAATGTAGGTTTCAACCCACACTATCGGATATTCCTAGAAAGAGTGTGAAAAACCCGTTCGTTATCGTTCGTAAAACTTCGGCTGTAAGGTATGACCGAATGTTTTGCTAATTTTTGGTTTCAAAATGTAGGTTTCAACCCACACTAGGTGATGCACCAATAAAGAATACGAAAAAACAGTTCGTTTTCGTTCGGTAAGGTTCGGCTTAGTGGCAGTTCCAAATGTTTTGCTATGTTTTTGAGTCAAAAACGTAGTTTTTAATCAACACTTGCTGATTTAGCAAAAACGAATAAGAACACCCTGTTCGCTTTTGATCGTAAAACCTGGGTTTTAAAGTAGATATAAGTGTTTCGTTATTTTTTTTTCGATAAGTTGGTTTTTTAGCCTAGACTAAATGATGTATGAAAAATAAATACGAAAAAATCATTCGTTTTCGTTCGGAAAACTTCGGCTTTAAGCTAGATATAAATGTTTCATTACTTTTGAGTTCCAAAATGTGGTTTTTAGCATAGACTAACTGATGTACGAAAAAAATAGCGAAAAAAATCATTCGTTTTCGTTCGGTAAACTTCGGCTTTAAGATAGATAAGAATGTTTCGTTATTTTTTGGTTCGGAAATGCGGTTTTTAGCCTGGACCAGCTGATGAAACAAAAAAGAGTGCGATAAAAAGCATTCGTTTTCGTTCGTAAAACTTCGGCTTTAAACAAGACATGAATGTTTCATTATTTTTTAGTTCAAAACTGTATTTTTAGCTTATACCGGCTGAGGTACTAATTAAAAGAATGGAATATAAAAAGTTCAATATTTCTGGTATATAAAGTGAGTATAAAAGTTAGGTGAAGAGTAAAGTTAGGTTAGCGAGCGAAAGCCTTTATATAGAGCAGATTTGTATAGTTAATGAAATGTACTGAAAAATTCATTACTCAAAAAAAAAAAACACATATTAGCAAACATCTATCCACTAATCTCTATAATCTAGTACAAAAATACCACTACATACTAATATATGCGCCCAAATGTATGCTTCGTTTTTTTGTTGGCACTTATCTACTTTTTATTGAAATTCGAGATCACTGTGAAGGTGTTGAAATTTCAATAAAGTGTAAGTTATGCCGTAGGTGAGCGGAATAACCATAAGATAAGAATACCGGAAGAAATATTGTATATGCACATACATACCTATGGAAGGGGTCATAAAAATACTTAAAATGACAAACCTGTATGTAAGTATGTACCCCAATTTTACAAGCCTTCATATATGTACGTTAATATGAGAACCCTTTATGAATGCAAGTACTAAATTTGCGTTTTTATAAAGGCTTTCCGTAATTAAGAGCCTATCTGCAGGCGCAATTTATTTTTTTGCAAACACGACCAGCAGAATTTTTCCACAAGTCTAGCATTTGAGTTAATAAATCAATTAAGACAATAATTTATTATTTTTTAAATACTTTAGTTGAGAAGTTCCAAATTTTATAGCCTATTTGTAGGCGCAGCGTGTTTTTAAATTATCATAACAAACATATATTTTCCAAAACTGTTGTATTTTAGTTAATAAACCGATTAAGTCAATAATTTAAGCATTTTGGACCACAATATTATGTTTTCTTTGCGTCATCCCAGATCTATATAGCATACTTTTGGGCATATTTTTAAAAAAATACTATAAATTGCCACGCTACGAACCGTTATTAGTTATTTATTGACTGCTGAACATAATATGCTGTTTTGAAAATTTCCAGAATTTTGTAGCATACCTTTAGGCGGATGTTAATTAATACAAATGTGTAGCAATTTACTGTTAGTAGCTAATAAACATGTTCTTAGTATTTTATTAAATATTTTGCAAACATATGTAGGTTTCTGTAATTACCTCAAAACTTCTCTTAATTTGTAGCATATCTCTAGGCGCAAATTTGAAAATAATTTTATTTGGAGCAGTTTCTAATATTAAATTATAAAGAAAACACTAAAAAAGTAAGGCATATCAGTTTTATAACCGACTAGAGACCACTTTCGGAAAAAGAGAGTGGCCTTACATGGGTTTTAATAACAGTGCCGAACCTTTGCTACGACTAAAAGAGAGTTGGGACTTGATTGTATAATAATAGACTGTAGCAACAGAATATGCCAAGAAGGGCTCTTACCATACCATATAGAGTATTTATTCCTCATATAGAGCCCATTATTGTCTCTAAAAGACAACGAACGGAAGACCTGGTGTTATGGTCTTCAATGATTGATTCTAATTTGAGAGAGGGATTATCGAAAGACAGAAAACATTTTTCACCAACGTCCCAGAAGCTAGCTTTTGAAAATTTTTCATTTTCAATGTTATTATAAAAAACTGTCATGGTTCCTATTCTAAATCTAAATTTCCAAACCAGAGATCTTCAAAATCTCAAAAAAAGCTCATTAAAAGCTTCGGCCGCTGTCAAGCAAAAACCTAATTCGTTAAAGCGCATTATTTGTCTTACTCCTTTCCATCATTATAACCATATATTCATTTTGATATTTCCATCCGTTTAACGGTAAAAAGAAACACCACAATGGGTGGTCCATTTATGCCCTGAGGCAGAGGGTATTGTTTTGTTTGAAAGTTACAAATATGCAAACATTGTTGTTGTAAAATTTGTTGTTACACCAAACTATTAAAGTCGTGTAATACATAAACACACTCATATATTTATATATATGTATGTCCACACACACATACAACTAGGCAAGCTCATACACATGCAAATATGTGAAAGGGTTGCTTGCTTTTGCGCCTATTGTCCTGTCAGCGCGCAAGGCTGTCCTATCCCCACACTTTATTAATACGAGCTGATGCATATGCATATTGTTGTTGTTGTTGTTAGCCCATTATTTTATCTTTGTATATACATATGCATGCCTAGTATTTCTTTTTGTTGCTTTGTAACTACTATTATAGGCCAATGCAAAAGTTTATGTTCGGCCGCTATTGTGGAGGTCCTTATCTAAGTTGTGTGTGTGTGTATGTCTATGTGCGATTATTTGCCCATGCGCATAGTTTGACATTGTTGGAAAACTATAAATTTTAGAGCAGAGCAACAAAAACACATATATTGCTATAAACACGTACAAAGATGAGGCTAAGGGGGAGCGTTTGAGGTATCGTGCCGCCTTTTCAAATATTCCCAAAAGCTATATGTGAGTCGCTGGTAGCTTCACAGAGGATATTTGCCAAATAGCGTAGCTTCTTTAACACTGCATGTCTTATGTATAGTGAAAATGGTTCTTTAAGACGATGAGCTGTAAAATTTGAGCTGGGTTTACTAACTGCCAATCTATGGAGATTACTCTCGCATTCTCCAATTTGTCGTCATAATACATAATGAAAGGTCAAAAGTAAGAACAAGGATCCCTTTGATCTTCCATTTTACGCTCATCTCTATTCATACCTCAGAACCTTTCTGTAACCCCCTAGACTTTGAATTCGGAGTACGTTGGACTTTATGTTCCAATTATCTATGAAAATGGTTTTAGTCCGACTTTACGACACACAGTTTGAGGATATCACATAATTGGATAATACATCTATTATAATATATACATATAGCTCGGTGTTCGAATCGGGTAATTTTTGAATGTATGTATATAACCGCATAGTAGGAAGTGGCCACGACAGCCTTGGGGTGCCAAACACTGCTCTAAATATTTTTAGGTGCACCCCCTCTTGACCTGATTATCATACAACGTGCTGCGGCATTCAGATTAAGAAGGGGCTTGAGTATGTCATTGCTGCGGAATGACTAGCTTTAGGGATCTGAGTGGTATGGGGATTAGCTGGACGGTGTGATCTCCACTATTCGAGGTTTGATCCCATCAATTCCTATGTCTATAATTGCTCAAAGAGAGGGAATTGTTGTCGGATTTAAACACAATTGAGACCTAATGGGTATACATAAAATTCAAATAGGACTCCAATATTATATACACCACAAATCATGCAACAATGTGTGATAATATCCACGAGCTTCGAAGAGGAATCCGTTTAAGTTTATACTCTAAAGCGACTTGATCTCTCTATATAAGTCCGGAACTAGACTTAGGCCTCGTTGGTGTGCGGATTTCGAGATCTGAAATCTTCCGACTGTTTCTAATATCCGCTTTTACGATAGGTCCACCTTAAACTCGCATTTTGGATAAAAATTTTTCTTGTATCTTTAGTCTTTTGCCGATTGCTTGTTATCATTAAGTTTATCTGAGAAGTGGTTAGATGGCGCAATGTGGTCCAAGCATCACAAAGCTCAAATTACTTTACAGCTCAGTTATAGGTATAGTCTTCTTTCACAACAGATTTATCAAAAACAGTTCAAGTTTCTCAGTTTTGGAAATCTCATCAACTTATTGTCTGAACTCTTGTCTCTTAATCTTCTTTCGGATGAGACATTTTTCAGAAACCAGTAGTTTGAGTTCTCAACTACATACTTTTTTCTATTTGAAGTGAGACAAGTTACAGAGTTTCCTCAAACTCAGCAAACTCCCCTTCATGAAGTGTACACTGGCAACTTGTCCTTGTAGTTCAGTGTAAACCTAAGGCGACCTTAGATTTCCCTCCAAAATTCTCCGCCACATATCCACACTTACATATCCATTCCTCAAGTTTTTACTCGTGTGTGGGTGAGTTTAATTTGTCTTGTTCTATCGACGGGCGGTCTTCCCATTATTTACCAACTCCCACTTTCGCAGGCTTTTTGCTTCACTTTACGGTTATTTTTCCACTGTTTTTACTTTTTCTCTTGCTGCCGTTGATTAAATGCGCAACGTCGTGTGTTGACGATTAATTATAATTTTAAATGGCATTAATTTCATATTAAACTTATGACCACAAAGGGGTTGAAAGCGGAGTGAACGGGACAGGGAGAGACAAGAAGAGGAAATAAATTATGAACGATGAAAGAATGCGTGTGAGCAAAAAGTACTGATGGAGTATGGGAAACTGTGTCACAGCTCTGGATAACAGAGCTTGAGCAACTGGTCATCCAGCCTGATGACATGAACTAATCGAAAGACGGGGGGACTCAGCTGGGAACCATTTGTTGGACAAAAACTTTTTAAAAGACCGTAGTTAAGGTTCTGGAACATGAACTAACAAAAAGACGTGGGAGACTCAGCTGGGAACCATTTGTTAGAAAAAAATTGTTTAAAAGACCGTAGTTAAGGCTCTGGATGTGGAATGCAAGGTGTTATTATGTGGCATTCCATACAATTTTCCATATCTTATATGCAGTTTCTATCGGAAACATACCAAGAAGGACCAAACAGAAAGGGCTTTGTTGTGCGAAACGTTGGAATCTCAACTCATTAGAAAGAAAAGTAATACGTAGTCGCCTTTGACTCAAAGCACATTCACCTCCGCTAGGGCACACTCAGCATTGAGGGACTTTTCCTGATATTTGAAATCTTTATTCGGTATTTGCTATAACGACCAAACCAAAAAATCTCCTGCTTTCATCGTACCGCCCAGAAAATAGAATCTAGCGTAAGCTTCGTTGTAAGAATTTTTGAGATATCAGTCTATAAGTTTCCATCTTGATTAGAATCGTTAGATATATGATAGAAAACCATTGGTGAGCTAAGCTGGACTGAGAGGGTACAACCTTGCAAGGTTTAAGGAAATGATTAATGTCGGCCGAAACAAATTTCGACTCCTTTTCGAGTTTTATACAGAAGACTGCAGGCTCAGGAAGCACGCTCGGTTTTGCGATATGGGACATGAAACTCTAGAACACCTGATTCTAGATTGCCCAGCAATTTGCAGAAGTAGGCTCAAGGCCTCGTTTTATCTACGTGGACAGGGATCACATCACCTCAGCCGACTCATGGAATTGTTCAGAATGCTGGATCTTAGCCTTTCTTAACATATCCGATAAATATAAGAGACTTTCGTGATTCCATGACGTTTTCTTCGATAGAAAGCGAATTAGTTCTCGAATAAAATTTTTGCAGAACAAAACCTTAACATGGACTAATACTTAAAAATCACTATATATCCAAATATTATTTTTGACCTTAAAATTAATGTCAATTTGCTACTAAAATTTTCATAATTTCTTTAAATTTAATTTTTCTTCAATTTGCTTTTAAAATTTCTCACAGGGATTCAAAATATTTGATTGTGAACGACATCGCACAACAGCTGACTCTTGACGTAACGACAACTGTGAATTGCTAATCAGTTCAATTGAAGAACAAGCATCATAACAACTTTTCTGCGCATTTTGCGCACGTGTTGAATTTTTATAAATTTTCTTATTAAACGTCGTTATAACAACTTAAAACTAATAAATATAGAATAATGAGTAAGAAAAGCAAAACAAAGTCCGGTGATCTCGGACGCGCGTTGATCAAAAACCGCTTTGGCCACCAATTTCGACGTAAAGTGGACAATGACACCATGGTAAACAAATGAGCTAACAAATTCCATACAATTAACTTATAACTTCATATTATTACTTTATAACAGCTGCACACCACCGAAATTCAGGACGGCTACGACTGGGGTCGTCTGAATTTGGCATCGGTCACTGAGGAGTCGTCCTTTCATGATTTCCTGCGCACCGCTGAGCTGGCGGGCACGGAATTTCAAGCTGAGAAACTCAATATTACATTCATCAATCCCAAATCCGGCGTTGGCTTACTCTCAAAATCACAACAACAGCAAATGCAGCAGAAACACGATGAACACAAGAATATGTTGACAGTACCGCGTCGTCCGAAATGGACGACCGACACAACAGCGGAAGAATTGCAACTTGCTGAAAATCAAAGCTTTTTAGAGTGGCGTCGCTCGTTGGCGTTGCTACAAGAAGATCAGGAAATACTGCTAACACCATACGAGAAGAATTTGGAATTCTGGCGTCAATTGTGGCGTGTTGTTGAACGATCCGATGTTATTGTACAAATTGTGGATGCACGTAATCCGCTACTCTTTCGTAACGTCGATTTAGAGCGTTATGTGAAGGAAGTCAATCCGGCTAAGATGAATATGATATTGGTAAATAAATCAGATATGTTGACACAACAACAACGCCAGCACTGGGCGAGTTACTTTGATGCTGAAGGCATACGCACAGCATTCTTCTCGGCCACACTTGCCGCCGAGGATTTAAAGAAAATCGTTGAGGAAACAAGTGATGCTGAAGACGATAGTGAAAATGCAGGTAAAGATAGCGACAATAGTGAGACAGCAAGCGATGCAGATGGCGAAAACGACAGCGAAACGCCGGCTGACAAACCACGCACAGAATCTACACAATCGGAAATATCGCTGGAAGAAATTAAAATGGCCGCCAGTGAAATCAACAAATCATTAGACAATGTGGAGAATTTGCTAAGTAGAATAGAGCAAAAAATCGATCCAAAACCTGCAACAGCTAAGGAAGTGATCAAAAATAACCCAAAAGTGTTAACGCGTGAAGAACTCATTACTTTGTTTAAGACAATCTACACCGGCAAAGCCTTCACAGAGGGCGTTACGACCATTGGTTTGGTGGGCTATCCGAATGTGGGCAAGAGTAGCACCATAAATGCATTGATGATTGAGAAGAAGGTGTCGGTTTCAGCCACGCCGGGTAAAACAAAGCATTTTCAAACGCTTTACCTGGATAGCGATTTGTTGCTATGTGATTGTCCCGGTTTGGTAATGCCAAGCTTCGTTTTGACCAAGGCTGATATGATATTGAACGGCATACTGCCAATAGATCAGGTGTGTGCGCGCTTTACTTGTTGATCTTGTTAATTTTTTTTTAATTAATTTTTTTTCATAATTATTTCAGATGCGCGATCATGTGCCGCCTGTGAATTTACTTTGCGAGCGTATCCCACGACACGTGCTCGAGGAAAAATACGGTATACTCATAGCTAAGCCGATCGAGGGCGAAGATCAGGAACGACCGCCACACTCAGAGGAGCTGCTGCTCGCTTATGGCTGTAAGTGTACACTTTTGTCATTAACTAACCTTAAATACTAAAATTTTCGGCTATAACCGCGTAAGCGTTGTCTACGCCTATAAAGAAAGACTCAAACAGAACTATTTACCTATTGCCTTCTATTTTGCAGACAATCGCGGCTTTATGACCTCCAACGGCCAACCAGATCAATCGCGTTCTGCGCGTTACATCTGCAAAGACTATGTTAACGGTAAACTGCTTTACTGCGTGGCGCCACCCAATGTGCCGCAAGAGGTATATCATGTCTTCCCACCGCGTACACGCAAAGAAATCGAAGAAGAGAAACTGCCAAGTCAACAACAACGCGCCATGCGTGTAAGTTAAACACAAAAATATAAAAAAATATATATTTTACATACTTTCACTACACAGATCAACAACAAGTCTGCTTCGACGGAAATTGACGATCAATTCTTCGCCGCCAATAACAGCAAAGCTTATGTAAAGGGACGCAGCAATTTTCCGCACGTGCGCGTGGCCAACGACGGCAGCTTAGTGAGTGCGCCGGCCACAGAGAAACCGTGGCGCAACGTCAAGAAGGAGCGGCGTGAGAAGTTACGCAAAAAGTTTTCGCATTTAGATCAGCATTGATTACCGGTTCAGTGCATATACTATATGCAAATATATTTAAATATCTAGTAGCACTAGTAGTGCTGACGTTTCTTCAAATGCATTGCTTCTAGCTGTCGTGTGGCTTTCAACCGCCTGCCATGTATATATATGCAATTTAATTAACATAAAACTGAAATTGAATATTTTTTATACATATGTGTGCATTGTATTTGCATTTGTATACGCAGGCAAATTAGCCACAATAATCATGCATATAGTTAGAACTAAAAGTCAGCACCATTACTAGACTTAATTAGTATGTTGAATATGAATTATTGCAAGTTCATTGGCGCTAGATGACCTTGTTTGTAATATATTGGAAAAACTATGAATAAAGTAACTAATTAACTATAAGAAAGTGAGTGGGCAATTAATTTGTGTCGCTAAATCGTGCCAAGTTTTTATCAATATATTTTTATGCAAGGTAATTTGCACGATTTAATATATTTATATTACCGTTATAAAGTCTAATATATTTTTTAAAAGCGTATATGGAGCTCATAAGTATAATTAGACGACCTATACTTTGTAATAGAATCACCTTGAGCTTGAGCTTGGGAAAAAACAATTACGAAGGGCACGGAAAGCCTTCGTTACAATGTCGGCATAAATTAGAACAAGAAAACATGTTGCACCGAAGTTATAATACCCCTCATAAACGTTGCTGGCATACACCAAGCAGCCGGCTGGCCTTAAGGACTACGCCGCACCAATATAGTCTCCTGGATGCAGTGAAACGCAGACGAGGAAGCTACAAACATATCAGAACACTGCATTTCGGACTAACAGGATGCCTCTCCGTTTCCAAGACAGTCTTGTCTACGTAACCGGAATGGACCCGGAAATTTTATCCGGCCAAGGACTGTCAACTTCGCAGAATTCAGCCGCTACAACAACAACAGGATGCCTTTTCCCACATTCTAGGTAAAATCTTTATTCCGCTGCACTCATCGGAAAGGAATTTGGAGCAGGAAGCAAATTTATTCCAAACCCTAGACAAATTACGAACTGAGAAATCTCTGCCTAAACCAAAATAATTGAGGGGTTTTTCCACACAAATCTCAAAAATTACTCTGGATTAGCATGGATGCAGCGGACTACAACGATTCCCAACATCATAAGTAATGCTAATTTCCATAAATTCTGGGAGTTTCAATGAGATTCTGGGTTTCCTACATAACAAATTGATAACAATATGGCTGAGATTTCGCGATTTTAGTTATAAGATAGAAATGATAGCGACTAAATTTAATAGTGCCGACTTGGTATTATGACTATCCCGAAATTATGGTATTCAGTAGAATTATTGAAAAAATATTACATCCACGAAAAAGAGTTGAAATTCAGAGTATGCAATTTCAAAATCCCGAAATTTCGGGATTCACAAACTTTTGCGGGATTCAAAAATTAATTCGAGTTAAAAAACACGACAGAGCGCTAAAATACGATTTCTTTCAAAAAATTAAAAATTCCAAAATATGCCACTTCAAAATCCCGAAATTTCAGGGTTCAAAATTTTTTTCGGGATTGAAAATTAAACGAAGTGCGTATTTATGATTTCCATTAGAAACTTTAAAAATCCTGCACTTAATAATAGTTTCAATCAAAATACGACAAAAATTTCAGTGTGTGTCTTTTCAAAATTCCGAAGTCAAAAACAAAACAAAGCCCATAATTATGATTTTCACTAAAACATTAATAATCTGAAGTATATAATTTAAAAATCCCGATTTTATTCGATAATTTTCACTAAAAAGTTAAAAAATCCAGATTATGTCAATTCAAAATCCCGAAATTTCGAGATTCGAAAATTATTGCGGTATTAAAAGCTTGACAGTGCGAATGATTACGATTTAAATTAAAATTTCTTAAAAATTCAGAGTCCTTAATTTCAAAATCTCGACATTTCGGGATTCCAAAATTATTACGGTGTTAAAATCTCAACGGAATGCTTATTTTAGATATCCACTAAAATTTTTTAAAAATCCATAGTACTTAATTTAAAATCCCGAAATTCGGGATTCGAAAATTATTGCGGTTTTAGAAAGTCAACAGTGCATAGTTATGATTTCCACTAAAATTTCTTAAAAATTCAGAGTACTTAATTTCAAAATCCCGATATTTCGGGATTCAAAAATTCTTTCGGTTTTAATAAGTCAACAGTGCATAATTTAGATTTCCGCTAAAATTTCTTAAAAATTCAGAGTACTGAATTTCAAAATCCCGAAATTTCGGGACTCAAAAACTCTTTCGGTATTATGATTTCCAATAAAAGGTTTAATAATTAAGTGTATGTTTTTCAAAATCCCGAAATTTACATAGGCATTTATACCAGTACAAGCCAATATAAGGAAAGAACGAACATAATTGTCAACAAAACCAGTCTGTTGCAAGCACACATACATATGTATATACACACATCCATATGTATAAATACATACATACATAAATATATGTATAGAGATACAGATATGCATCCCACAAGAGGTTATTGAATGCACCACGACCGGTTTAACCGAAATAGTAATAATAGATCTCAATAAAATGTAAACAGACGCAATGTGTATGTGTGTATGTGTATGTAAATACAAATATTAACTTTTATAGTAGCCAGATTTGCATACATATATATATTGTATTTGCTGATCAAATACATACATATATTTGCAAAAAGAAAAAACTATTATCACTGATAAGCGGGATGAACTATGGAGCGCTCATAGTCAAAGCACCTATTAGACTTATATATGTACATATGTATACATATGTGTATATAAGTGTGCAATCCATTGTCTATTCAAGTGTCTTTCGTCGCGGCTATGCAGCGCTTTGTTGATGCTCGCCTATTTAGTTTTGATTAAGCCTTCGGGATGAGTGCAACCAAGAACGGAATTGGAATTGAAATCAACGCGCAACGCACTGCAACAAGCGCAACCACAACAACCGCAGTCACGCCCACCAAGCGCCTGCCCGGCGATTACGGCGAATTGGACGTAGAACAGCGCGGTCCTATTTGCGTCATCACGTTCAAGCGCAGTGCAGTGCGTAACGCGCTCACGCGTCGCGGCTACTACGAATTGATACGCGCGCTGGCCGATGCCACGTTCAGTGAAACGATTACCACTGTCGTTTTAACGGGCGCTGCCGGCAATTTTTCAGCTGGCAATGACCTTACACAACTGCGCCAGTACGCCGATCCACAAGCCTTCTTGCGCTGCTCCGAGTACGTACTGAGCTTGCTGATTAAAGCGTTCATCTACTGTCCGAAAGTGTTGGTGGCGCTCGTCGATGGCGCATGCATTGGCATTGGTTTTGTAATCGCAGCGCTTTGTGATGTCGTCTACTGCACGGAACGCGCCTACTTTCAGGCACCTTTCACGCAGTACGGCATCTGTCCGGAGGGTTGCCTTACGTACTTGTTGCCGCAATTGTTGGGGCGCGTTAAGGCCGCGGAGCTATTGCTGTTTGGTACGCGTTTGAGCGCGGACGAGGCGTTGTGTTATAATTTTGTAGCGCGCATAATACAGGCAACGGATATAGAGCAGCAATTTTGGCCGCAGTTGGAGCAGTATGCACGCTTGCCGTTGGAGTCGCTGCGCGCCACAAAGCGTCTGCTAAGTGAAGCGGAGCGTACGCAATTGTTGAACGCGTTAAAGGCAGAATGTGGTGAATTGAAGAGCTTGCGTTTGGGCGCGACATATCAACGTGCGATTGAGGCATTCGTAAACCGCAAGGGGCGAGAGGGAGGCGTGTTGAGTAAGAATAAATTGTAAAGAAATATTTAAACGAAAAAGTGTGCATTTTATTTGTGGAATAAGTGTGGATTTAGGTGAAATTTTGGTACCAAAGGTCTCGCTATCTTGACTGAAACTGAGCTCCGTTAAAGTTAGGTCTACTAGCCGCTGTTGGGAGAAGGATGTGTCTAATGGGTGGCTCGACGACGACACTTGAGGTCTCTAGTGTAATTTTTTCCTCGATTTGTATCTCAACGCCTCTCTAGTGCCATCGGAATCTTTCTTTCCATCCGCTTCTACAAAACCTTTCAATATTCCATCTACCAAGTGAACCGCGGTCATCCGTTCCTACAAAACCTTTCTAAATTTCAATTACCAAGTGAGCTATTCTAACGCAAACGGACCTTTAAATCTTTTTCCTTCGTACTCTCTATCATGCAACAGGCAGTAATTAAATTTAAGGACCGGCAACATACATAAGCTCTGTAAGACTTTTGTCGTACAAACCGTTTCAAACAGAAATACTGACTTTTCAATCGACGTAACATAATTTAAAAGGTTTGTATCATCTGTCCCCGAAGCCATAGCTTAAATATTTTTCCAACCATCGAACTGAGTATGGAAAAAGTTTCCTATTACTGCGAAGCTCCGAAGATTAGATTTGGAAACACGACGTAACACTTGGGAAGGTTTGGATCATCTGTCTCCATAGCCATAGTTTAAATATTTCTCCAACCATCGAACTGAGTATGGAAAAAAAGTTGCGTTTTTCAGCGAGGCTCCAAGGATTATCTTTGGAAAGTAGACTTTTATTTCAGATGCTTCATAGTTTCAGATTTGCGATCTTATTTGGTACCCCGAACAGAGACAAACTTCTACGACGCTTACTTTTTTATGTTCTTGAAGTATTTGGAGTCATCAAAAGATGAGGATCTCTCTTCTTAACTTCTTCTATAACTACAAATTCATTAAGCCAGATATTTCAAGCATAATTTATTTTGCCTTACTCGAGGAGGAGGTCTGAGTTATGAATATTATCCTCTAGCTATCATACGATTCCAGCACTTACAGTTTAAGGACCAAATATATGTATAGCGAAGAAAAATTCCCACCCGGAAATACATATATTCCTTCTTCAAAAAGCTAAACACTAAAATCAGGACGGTAAAACTTAGTCCGTAAGACGAATGATTGTCCGAAACTTGATTACCCTTCAAATAAGCAAGTAAATTATTCCTCTGCGTCCCCAAATGCTGTCAGTGTCAATTAAGTCGGTTCTAAAATATTCCATGATTTTTATACAGTGCGAAGAGAATATAGCTCAGCTCTTCCAGGAAAACCTCTAAAGGAGTTGATAAAGTCAAGAGAATCTATATCTATAGGATTTGCTTAAGACAAATCTTCGGCAGAAATTCACTCAAAAACGCAATCGAGTGTTCTGAGGGAACTTGTAGGCGGGTCTCTTCAAATCAAAATAACTTCGAATTATAGTTTCTAGGAAATAAAAATTATTCGTCTCAATTCCTAGTGGTCCCTAGTTGCAGATTGTCGAATAATATGATCATTGGGAATTGTGGAGAGAATATTTTCTGAGCATATTATTCGACAATCTGCAACTAGGGACCACTAGAAACTCAGCTTTTAATAAGCGAGGAGGTCTGAGTTATGAATATTTTCTTAGAAATTCCTTACCTCTTCAGTATTTACAGATTTAAGATCAAGTACATAGTGAAAAAGGTTGCGACCTTAGAAGAGACGATCTCAGTGAACGTTGAGTGCATGAGATCGTTTGAAAGTTATATAGAACGGAGTAGTCCGTTCGAAAGACTTTTCAAGGCAATAAATGGTGTAGAGGAATAAGAGTTTGGAGTAAGGATTATTTTGGAAGGTATGACGAGTTGGTAAATAGAAATTGTGTTTAGCTGCTGAGAATGCTCTGAGAAACCCCGGAAGTGCCAGATAAAGTTCTTCTTCCAAATTTGAGAAGCATAAATATTTGGCATCGCTGACATTGTGAGATTTGGCATCGCTGACATTGTGAGAAAACTTGGTCACAGACGGAGTAATTATGAACTATATGTGCAAGTTTTTTCCAATTTTTCGTGGCTTTTCGGTTACTTTTAAGGTCTTAAAAGCTCAGTTGAATTTTTCGAGGGAATGTTGCCAGAATCTTGAAGAAAAAGACTGCGTGGTAATAATTATTTTAAAGTCGTGAAGTCCAGCGATATAAACATATTAAATAATCTACATACTATAAGTCAGTTTAACCAGATACTAAATCACTTAAAGCTCGAAAGCAGAATTTGCGGAATACAAGAGTATATAGCGATGAAATGAAGCTTAATATTGAAGAACAAAAGAAATTGAAGAACATATAATTTAAAAAAAAAGTTAAGCTGATTTCTCTGCAACTCTGTGCCAGCTTATCAACATTAGTAAAGAACAGGCAGCTGAGAGCATTTAAGTCACGAAGGTTAAGTTAGTGAGCGATTGCATATTATTAATTGAAAAAATGTCGAGATAAAATCAAAATTTGCAAAATAATGATTTTTTCTTATATTTATAAAAATCATATATCGATACATTTTATGTATAGTATGTACAAATGTAAGTATATATTGACATAACAAGTAGCTTTTGAACTTACCTGGCATGCATTGAGCACTCAAGCAGCTTGCAGTCAGTTCAATGGCTCGTTATCAACTGCAACAAAAAGAAAAAAAACAATAAACGGTTTATTTAGAGATTATAACATTTTTTTTTAACTACAGCCGGTTTATATATTTAAAAAATATTTTATAAAACGCGCAAGATATATGTTTTTTATAATTAAAGCGCAGACGTCTGAATGTGAGCCTTTATTAAAGCATCTGAAAGCATGTGAGTTGGCTAAAAAGGGGGACGAAGGCGAGCGAGTTAACTCCGATAAATAATTTTTGTTCAATTATTGTTTTTGTTTTGCGAAAAAACAAGTGATTTTTGTTTCAGAAAGTGAAAACAACTTTGTAAACAGAACAACGCTACCGTACTAAAAAATAATTAAATAATATAAAAACTAAAATTTCATAACACCGATAAAAACCCTTAAAGGAAACAAATTGATACTATTTTAAGACAAGAAAAAAGTAAAGTTCGGCTATACCCAAGCTACTCTTCTGAAATAAAAGGTTTCCTTAGAAGAACTTGATTTTGAACGCTCACTTTGTATGCTAGACCTCCTCTAAGTTCAGGTTATGGAAAGCTAAAAACTTAGTTCTCGATTTCCCCTAAAAACGCTAGATGTCGCAGTGTACCAGTGAACTGTAGAGTCGGTCTCCAGTGGAAAACATAAGTACCCCTGAAATAAAAAGTCGATCTATAGAGCCGGTATCTATGTAGACAGCTAAACAGCAATCAAGACAGTAATCTCGTATCGCATACCGGGCAGAAGTGTCTGGGGATTCAGGGCAGGCGTGTAAAGTATTGCAAGAAGCGCACAACTTCACTTCTACTGAGATTCAGGTCACAAAGGCATCGAGGTCAATGAAATTGTGGATGAAATTGCCAAGCATAGTGTACAGCTAACACCCGAAAACGTGATCAACATTGAGAAACCCATGCATTGTCTATTTGGCGATCTGGTTAGAAAAGCATGGTAAAAAAATCAAAACCAATGGATCGAGCTAACTGGGCGTAAAACTGCAAAAGTCATGTGTAAAACGGTAGATCGGAAGTATACAAAATTCCTATTGGCACTCGATAGAAGAGACTGTGGGAGCATGATCGGAATACTAACTGGTCACTATCTGGTGGCGACACACGCCCGCAGATTGGGACTGACAGATCGAGAAGACTGCAGGAAATGTCTAGAACAAGGCTCCAGGAAAACAATGGAGACTACGCTGTAAGCATCTGAGGTCCTCACAGTATGGTACACAGGAGGAGGTATCGATGGTGGGGTCACAAAGGCTGTTGAAATTCACGTCAAGCGCAGGCATACTTAAGAATGACTACTCCTCATGGAGTATATAGCAATGTCGGCTCAGGATTTTAGGCCATTGGAGTCAGAATCGGAGTCATTACGGACAGGGTTCATACTACCAAGTAAAGGAAACCATGAGAAATTAAACCGACTGATCAAAGGGTTATATAGGAACAGTATCGGGCGTCTTCCGTAATAATACATACACAGAAGGTAGTTTCAAAATAAATGAGTTCATTAGAGTATTCCCTAACCAGCAAGTCCATAAACCTTCTTGCGGATAGCCAAGCGGCAATTACGACTATCCGTAGCGTCAATAGTTACTAAGTTTCACTGTTTTAGGCTTTCCGGGGAGGCAATAAATAGATTCTCAGTAGGTAATACGATTAATATCAACTGGATTCCTTATTATATATGAACAGAAGGAAACGAAACGGAAGACAAGTTGACTCACTCGGGGCTGCTGAAAACCCCTAATTCCCCTAAGTTGGCCAAGCCCATTTAGATCCTTCAAAAGTTGTATGAAGAAATGAACCCAACAGGTTTTGGAACACAACCCTTGCAGGGCATACCACAAAGTTACTTTGAAGTAGTGTTGATGGTGGACAGTATAGAAAGCATCTACAATACTTTTAGGAAAAATGAACTTGGTAATAAAGTAGAGACCATCACAAGGCACCTACGCTTGAGAATTCACCTCGGATGAAACAGGATATATTCTACAGCTCCCAATGTTCCAACTTAAAAGACATTGAGCAGCAAAAAGTTCTCTGAGCGCCATTCAATTGGGAGAGGAAATAATTATTTTACATAGCTCAAAGCAGTATCCCCTGAGTAACCAATAAAAACCCGTTAGAAGGCAAGCTAAATTGAGAAGGTGAATCATCCCTCATTAGAGGTTTGGGACCCGCGACGTAAACAAACACCCGCAATGAAAAGCACAAAGTATGATGACATACAATAGTCCAGTCTATATAGTATACATAGTATGACGAATCTATCCTAGACAATATGTCTGGTCGAATCTATCGATAATATACATATTCGTCCATAGTTTAGAAAAAATAAAGAGGTGTGATTTAGTATGGATTTTCAACAGACTTGTGTATCGGTACAAAAATATATAAAGTCTTGTAATCCATCAACCGTTCGTGAATTTATATGAAATTTCCTTTCCTCAACGCATGCCCCTTTCTCAAGTCTTAAATCTTAAACTCATTTGCTTCTTGCCTAAAGTCTCGCATTCTTAACCTCCTCTTTCTTAACAGTCGCTTTGAAATACTTTTCATTTCGTACGCCTTGCCGCATACGCTTCCGGCCAAGTTCAAGAACCCAAAATCAAAACCTGCTCCAGTTTAGCGTAAATTATGGCTTGTGCGCACAATATGCGATAATGGCGCATGAATAACATTACAAGTGAATGCATTTCGACTTGTTTTCTTTTCATGTACGCTTTCGTCTTTTTTGTTTTTTTTTTCGCTTAATTCCCAAGCGCTACCCACCTGTCCGAAACTCACGAAAGGCGCCGCCGCAGCGCGCGCTGTTTACACAATCGCTGTGTGGCGAGCAGCGCTTAAAGCTCAGCGTAAACAAAACCAACGGCAGCTGAAAAAGTGATTTAAAGTGGCGCAAACGCGAGCGGCTACTTTAGTATTGCAGTGTTAAGCGCGCGTTGTGCAACGGTACTTTCGCACGAATTATTTTCACGCGTCTAAAAAACAAAAAAATAAAATAATATAATGGAACGCTGGGTGGACAAGGTCGCTGTAGTCACAGGCGCGAGCTCAGGCATCGGTTGGGCCATCGTGCAGGATCTACTCAAATCGGGTATGATCGTGATTGGTTTGGCGCGCCGCCTACAGCAAATGGAGGAACTCAAGGAGGGGCTAGATGCCAGCATACGCGAGCGCTTCTATCCGCGCTCCTGCGATATGACGGTGTTGCCGTCGGTGAAGAGCAACTTCCACTGGGTCGAACAGCGTTTCCACCGCTTGCATGTGCTCGTCAACAATGCGGGCATGGTGGAGATGACCAAAGTGCTGGAGGAGGGCAACGAGGCTATACTGCAGCGTGTGATTGATGTGAATGTCATGGGCACGGTGAATTGCACCAAGCAGGCGTATAGACTGATGCAGGCCACCATGGCGCAGGGTGAGGCGTGTCATATAATAACGGTGAATAGCCTGTTGGGGCATACGGTGCCGCTGCATATACCCGAATGTGGGCTGAACTTGTATCCGGTGGCGAAGCATGCGCTGTGCACGCTCGACGAGGTTTTGCGACGTGAACTCTTTCCGCACAAGCTGATGCGTTTGTCGGTGAGCAGTTTCTACTTTTCAATTCTTTTAATCATGGTTTTTTTATATATGGTAAATGACAACTCCACCTTCTTGTGTTTTGCAGACCATTAGTCCCGGCCTGACGCGCACTGACTTTGGCGGCGCGCCTACTGAGGATGAGAAGAAGAAATGGGAGGAGATGATAGAACCAGATGAAATTTTATTGCCGGAGGATGTGGCGCGCGGTGTGAATTTTATACTCGCCTCGCCGCCTCATGTGACTATAGCTAATCTGTTGATGGTGCCGGCGCGCGAGAAATATTGAGCGTCAACATGATTGAGGCAGTGACATTTGAATTTTGAAAATCGTAGTCTGAATATTTTGTAGTTTAAATAATTAATGAATAAAATTTATAAAGCAAATATTTTATTGAGAATATAAAAGGAAATTTTTTTTTTTGGAAAAAAACTAAAATCGTGAAGGAAGTTAGAGTTGTGATAAAAAATTAAAAAAAAAACAGAAAAAACTAAAAAAAAAATAATAAAAAATAATAAAATAACATTAATAAAAAATACTTATGACAAACATAACAAAAATTTAAGAATAAATTTATAGAAAATATTCGGAAAAAAAAATTAAAAATATTCTGGAAAAACCGCTATAAAAAAAATATATAAATATATGAAAAAAATTAAAAAACAAAAAAAATTAACTAAAATTATTTATTATAAATCTAACAAAAATTTTAGAAAAAATATATTGAAAATATTCGGAAAAAAACATAAAAAAAGTATTCAGAAAAAAATAAAAAAAGTAAAAATATAGAAAATCTACAAAAAATTAAAAAAAAAATAAATAAAAATTAAAAAAAAATAAATAAAAAATAAAAAAAAATAAATAACAATTAAAAAAAAAATAAAAATAAAAAATCCGCATATTAAAATAAAGACAAAACTAGAAAAAAAAATTAATTAAAAAAATTTTCAAATATTTTGTACAAATATAACGAAAAATATGAGGAAATGTAGAATAGAAAAAAAAAATCAGTATAAAAAATAAAACAAATATACAGAAAAAAATGTATAAAAACAATACAAACTTAAAAAAAGCGAAGCAAAAAATATACATTTTTAAATAAATCTAAAAAAATATATTAAAACAACATATAAAAACTATGCAATTAATAAGATAAAATAAAAAAATATTTTTTTTAAATATTTCCAAAAAAATTTAATAAGTAGAACAAAATTAATAAAAAAAAGACCTAATACAAATATTAAAAAAATATTTAGAAAAAAAAACAAAAAAAAGTTGAAAACAAATATAATGAAAATTATAAATAAATAAAATAAAATTACAAAAAAAAATAATAATAAAATAATATATAATATTAGGTAAGGTTAAGAAGTCGATCGTAACAGTGATCTCACTTGGACCCACACGACCCTTGAAAAACGACAAACCGCTTTGAGCCTATCACAAATTTGCTGAGACGGCCAAAGTCAGCTTCGGCTATGTCCCTAATTCACCGAAGGTAAGACTGTCGAAATATTCTATGCTCAGTTTTGCAAATGTTGGACAATAGAGGAGAAGGTGCCAAGATCTTGCCACCTGCATAAAACTTTGACAATTAGCGTCCGTCAATATTTTTAACAATGTCCAGTGGGAAGACCTAGTATTGCCGTAAAAAGAATATTACTAAGGGCAAGTAATTACGAAAATCGCCTGTGTTCTACTCTAAGCCACAAGGATCTTGCAGTCGCACAGAATTAGATTAACAAACAGCGCCTGCTAAGTGCACGCCAAGTCCAGTGATTCAGTGCTAGAATGTAGGAGGTCAACGAGGATCCCACTCGGTTACATTTCAATATGAGCGGGGAAAGATTAGTCCCTTTGGCTAGCTCATCGGATTTAATTGCCAGCTGATGGTTATATTTCTAGTGAGGACAGACACTCCTGGACTACCCTTGAACGCACAGTTAGCTAGCTCAGTGCTAATATTGCTGCTCTGCTGTTGGAGTGAATGTCCACTTCCCTGAAACAGGCTACGCTTCGTAACAGTACGTCTAACGCCTTATTAATAACAGTCACTTCTGCCTGAAAAACGCTACAGTAGTCCGATAACCTAAAGCTAAGATTTACGGAGAACTCCTTACAGAAAATTCATCCTCAGTTGTGAAAAATCGCACTGTGTCTCTTCTCCAGCGACTTGTCCCCTTTCAAATGGTTCTCGTCTGTATGTGAGCAAAGAAAAGGCAGTCAAGTTCTTGGTACTTAGATCACAAACCACTAAGGCAGTATAAATCAGATTCGCTAAGGATATGAGGCACATCCTCAGATAGTGTGAAAATGAATTAAATCGGTTGATAGCCACGGCCACTATACTTATAACGATTTTTTCCTGATAATAGTGTGCCTTTGAGTAAAAAAAAATGATAAAATCGGGTCTATACTACCCCTAACTCCCTTATATATAATATAAAGATTTTCAAAGTTCCTCATTTGCCAACATTTGTAAGCATTTCCCCGGCCTTAACCTTTTCAAATTGCGAGCGTATAAAATTCTCAATTACACCCGAACTTGACCCTTCCTTACTCGTTTTATGTAACTGTTTGTGCTAACTTTTTGATACGATTGCCTAATGGCATAGTACTTCATCGAGCTAATAAATTCATATTACAGATAATTATCTTAGATATTATGAATATATTACAGTTAATTATCATAAATACATATATTGCGAATATCTTACAAATAACGAAGGGCTATACTTTCTCATATAATGCTAAGCATGGGAATTGCACGACTGTAAATTACCGGTTCAGTAGTTTAGGAGTTTGTCGCGGACAGATAATTTTTATGATGAATGAATGTGAAAAATAAGATAAATGAAATAATTCAAATGTAATAAATTTTAGATTAAATATAATAAAAAATAATTCAATTAATTTTATTGACAAATTTATTTTTAATTAAAAGCATAAAGTAATTCAGTATAAACTTTATTTTCAAATTTATGAGCTACTAAAAAATAAGCATTTAAAAAATATTACGCAAACAAACAAAAACTAAATATTATTAAAAAAAAAACCTAAAATTAAATTATTAAATTATCAAATTCCTACTACAGGATTTAAAATTAATAATTTTGCGAAAGAAAGTGATGATAATTGAAAAATAATAAATAATAAAAGTTAAATCAAACATTAGAAAAGAATAAAGAAAAATATGTAAAAAAATAAAATATTAAAAAAAAATTCCAAAAACAATATAAACAAAATTTTCTGAGAAAATAAAAAAAAAAGAAAAAACATTCAGAAAAATATATAAAATATAGGAACTGTAAATAAACTACATCAAAAAAATATAAACAAATAATCAAAAAATATAAAAAAATTGCTGAAGAGTGGAAAATATACAAAACGAAAAAAAATATTCTAAAAATATTGAAAAAATATTTATATATACATATATACATATTTATATATCTATTCGTTAATTTATGGAATTAAAATATTATTTAATTTTTTTTTTATTTACCCAATATGCGGAAATTTATTTTTAAACTTTTTTTATTATTTTAAAATTATTTTTTACTCTATCTTTATTTACCCAAAATTAGAAAATTATTAAAATACGGTTCATTTATTATGCACGCGACTGTGCAAACTGATAATGCATTTCTATTTATCAGTAATGAAATGCATACATACCTGTTCTCTAGTACTCTGCTAAGAAACTCTATAATATAGCATTGAATGTAAAAACTCCATGGTAATGTTAATGTGAATGTTAGTAACAGCAAGTAATGTGACTGCGCAACTGATATTCATACATACATATGTACAAGCATAGTATAAAAGTGTAACAACTTGCCACTATAAGGCACATTTCTGCATATATATACCATAAAATAATTTTTTTATTATTTCATAAGCACTTACCGCACTTTATTTCACTTCGTTTTGCATTTTCTGCAATAAATTGACACTTCCCTGCCCTAAACTCTTTTCCTACCGCTAACGCTCTATTTACATTAACATAACACAATTAACATTAACATAACATAACTAACATTAACATAACATTTTATGCACAACCACTAGCAGAGCTCTGCTTGCGCCGACGCTAAACGCTCTGCTTTTGCACTCACTAATTTTCACTTTCACTTTTACTACACAAATAACAACGCCCGATTACTTTTTTATTTTAAAACTATTAAATTGACGAAGCTCAACCGAATTCTACTAAAAACTCCTTAATTGCAGCTTTAGTTCCTAAATTAATTTCATTTTTCAACGAGCTGCTGCAAATGCCACTTACACGAACGCGGTAGAAGGAAACGAATGTTCGAAATGGCGGCGGAAATTAAAAACAACAAATTGACAATTCAATATTGACATTCACAACATGATCATAAACGTGACCAACAGATGGCGCACATATTACTCTTTGAAATTATCTAATGCACAGCTGTTATTATATTTGTTTATGAAAAGTTGAATAATATTTCGCTGACAAAAGTGATTTTTAATTAACGAACAACAATTTTTAGCATCCGCGTACTTGGAACAGAGAACATCAAACAATAAAATAGTAGTAATATAATCTAACAAAAAAAAAAAAAATAAAAAAAGAAAAAATAAATTAAAAATGAAAAAAATTTAAAAATAAAAATAAATTAAAAATAAAAAAATTAGAAAATAAAATAAAATAAATTAATCAATAGAAAAAAAATTAAATTAATTTATAAAAAAAATATAAATAGAGCTACAAATATTTGCAATAAAATCAATTATTGAGAAAAAAATAAAATGAAATGTAAAATATAAATTCTATATGCAAATGTGATATTGAAAAAAACGTAAGACTGAAAAGTTTAAAATCGAAAGTTATCCAAATTATAAAATGTTAAATTTTTTTTAATAAAATAAACATCTTTAATTTTTTTCACTTTTATTCAAATTGGCAATAGCTACATATCACTTAACGGTTTGCTGAAAGCAACAATAGCAAGGTTTATAAACTCGAAAGAAAACACAAAATTTCATAGGCGCCTATTACAAAACAATTTTTCATAAAAATCGTTTCGAATAAGTAAAACAAAAACAAAAAACTAGCCGTGTATTCACATTGACTACTCTTTTTAAGATAAACACTATAATTAAGTACGCATGTATAGGTATGCTGTATCATTTGAAAGGCTTCTCAGTCATAAGCAAACCACGCTCCCACAGCGCCGTCACCATTTGCACCTTGCGCTCATCATCTTCCAGCGGCAGCTGCGACACGCCCACATACTGCGGGTATGAGCGTATAAGCACCTCCACGCTGGCCGCCTCCTCCGGCTCGATTTCAATGAAATTCGGCTCATACTCGCAATACTCCTTGGAGTTATCCACATAGTAGTAGATGCGCACTTTATCCTCCTCCTGTACCAGCCGCATGATGTTGGCGCGCAGCAGACGCACATTGGTGCGCTCATCGATTTCATAGTCACACATGCATTCGCCTTGCTCATTGGTGGTGCTGCGCGAACCGAAAATGGTGCGTGCGCGCTCGCCCGGCAACACATGCGGTGGCAGCGCTTCATGCTGATACTTCTTAGCCAGCTGATCCACAGCGGCGTCCATCATCTCGCCCAACTGCGCGCTATGCAAACACTGACCCATCAGCTTCGTTACTTTGCGCAGCAGATCGGCGCGCTCTTTGGTGTCATTGTCGCTGTAGGCAATACCAGCATGCTGGAAGGTGTGTAGCGGCAGACCGCGACGCATATCGAGATTGCTTTCGATGGCGCGCTGCAGCACCAAAGGTATCATGCGTTCAAAGAGATCGGCGTACGATTGCTTCTGGTACACGCTCAAAGTGATGTGCAGCGAGTGGTAGCCAGGTTCGGTGGTGGCCTGATGTATGGTGCCGCGTGGGAAGTAAAGCAAATCGCCAGGTTCAAGCACCTAAAAGTATATAATTTTAGTAAAACACACCCCAAAAATTAAATCTATATGCAAACAAATACCTCATCGAATATGGGTTGACCAATTTCTTGTTGCGTGAAATTTTTCGATGAGAAACGTGGCAGCTGTTCTGCCTGTGTGCGTGGCTTGTAGAGACGCCAGCGTTTGCGACCCTCAATTTGCAGCACAAAAGCCTCTATATCGTCGTAATGCGGTGCGAAACCTTGACTGTTGGGTGGCGTGAGGTAGGCATTGGCACCCACCAGACAGTGGAAGTACTCCTGCAAGGTTGTGTTTAGCTTAAAAAGCTCAGGTAAGAAGGTGTGCGGATTGAGTAGGCGCACACTGCAGCCTTGCCCATAGTGATCCCATACGACGGGCGGCATGGCGCGTCCAACGGGATTGAGCGTCTCACGTACACCTTTAGTGAAATGCAAAAACGGTTGCAATTAATTACAAGTACATATTTTTGTATGTAACTCACCATTTTTATAAGAAGTGATATCGATATTTTTTGTAAACTCCACGTGATTATTGATTAACATTTGATCAATAGCCTCGAACGACATTAGTTTCGTGTAGTAATTAGAGCCCTTGCGTTTGACTAAGCAAGCGCCAGCTTCCCAATACTTGCTGAAGAATTCTTTAAGGTTTAGTGGACTAAGCAGCCAGCCGAATACCTTCTCACCCTCTTGTATGCTATTCATTTTGACGATGTTGTTTGGAGGAGATAGGGGTTCCATTTTTATAGCTTTTGCATCTACGGTCTTTACAGCAACTTTGGCGCTTGTGGAGGCTTCACTTTCGGCTACTGAATGCCTACGCTTCTCTGTTGCCTTCGAAGCTTTGTCAGCTGTTGTTGTTATAGCAGTTGGCATTGATTTACGTTTATCCACGAGTTTTTCAGCTTGACGCGATTTCTTTGGTTCAGTAGCAGTTGGAGCGGCTGCCGCACTACCTTTACGCTTTTGTGGCACGTTGTTTTTAGTAGATGTGGCAATAGGCTGTTTCTCAACATCACTTTCACTAGAGCAATCATCAGCGCTGACACCAGTTTCCTCTTCTTCGCATTCCTCTTCTTCCTCGTCGCTATAACTGTTTATGGTGTACTCATCGGAGAATTCATCCGAACCGCTGCTGTAATCTTCCTCGCTACCAGTTTCAGAATCATATTCTTCCTCACCCGCCGCTTCATCGTCCCTCTCCAACTGCTTTACCAGATAGTCCTCTAAATCTTGCTTCTTTTTTTGCTGTGCTTTCGTTAGCTTCTTTGGTTTGGACGGTGAATCTCCTAGCAATTGTTCCACCAAGTTGTCAATTTCATTTTCATTAATGCCGTTGGACTCTACTTTACCGTTGGTGGCTGCAGGCTGCACTTTTTGTTTCTGTTTTGTAGGCGGCTCAGTTTTGGCGTTTGCTTTCTTATTGGTTGCTTTGTTTTTCGAAGGCTCAACTTTTGGTGCAGCTTTGTTGTTAACAACTTCCTTAGCCTTTGCTGGAGCTACCACTTTTTCTTTAGCCGCAATATTCGGGTTTGCGGTGTTTTGACTTTTTGTTGTTTTCTCCGATTTATTCTTTTGCAAGGACTTATTTTTTGCCTCATTCTTTTTGTTCGCACCGGTTTTTTTGCTGGCACCAGTGGCTTGCTTGTTTTTACCTTTCTTGGACGTATTACCATTCTTTGAAAGTGTAGAACGATAAGCCGCAAATGCAGAAATCGGTTCCGACATTTTAGAAACACTATTCACTTGCAATAAACTTCAAATATTAAATAGTTTTACTAAAAATAACAGCGTGCAATTTTGTTCGCTATTAGAATATGCATTAGCAAATTGTTGCACGTGTGTGTACAGTACGCATGGAAAGCAGACCGGCTAATCAGAAAGCAAAACATACAGGGTTGCATATCACTTTATGTGGTTCAAACAGAAATTTTTAGAATATACATTTTTAGTTCAGAGGTTTTGAAAATTATTTTTATTTATATAAGTACATATTTTAACAAATGTCAAAAAATTTACAATTAAAGATACAAAACAAACAATTTACACATTTCATTATTAAAATTCAATAAGCAAATGATAACTTTTACATATTTTTAGTTAGTTCTTTTTGTTAAGAATAATCAGATTCATCACTATAACTATTTATTGTATATTCATCAGTGAACTGATCGGAGCGCTTGCTACAATTACACTCGCTATCCGAATCGCTGCAACTATCATCACTGCTGGATCCTGTATCATCATCAGAACTACCAGATTCAGAGTCCGAGTCAGAGTCCGTGTCGCTGTCGCTGTCTGATTCCGACTCGTCCGAACTATCTGTTGCGCTATCATTCTCACTGTCAGATCCAGAGCAGTCCCCGCAATCGCAACTGCTTTCGCTATCAGATTCAGAATCTTCAGTGCCTGATGATTCAGTGCTTTCTGTATCTTCGTCCTCCTCATCGTATTGCTGCAGCTTCTGCACCAAATAAGCTTCCAACTCACGTTTTTTGTGTTGTTGTGCCTTGGTTAGTTTTTTGTTGCCGCCCAGCAGCTCTTGCACTAAGGAATCGACTTGCTCCTCCTTGATTTCCTTAGCGGTTGTTACATGCTTTTTGGATTTGGCTAACTTTGGTACAGGCATTTTCAAATACAATCTTCTAGGTTTCCTTTCGTTATGTAAGCAAAGAATTAATTGCACTAAACCTTTGCACGCATAACGGATTAGTTTTTATTTGACAAATTTTAGCTTTTTTCGCGCGGAAATTGTAATTTCTCTGACAACATGGTTGTATTTTGGGTAACGGGTTTTACTTTGACATTTAAAAATGCAATTGGACTCATCGGAGTTATATAATCTGGTCTTATCTGATAAGACTAAAATGAGTTCGATAAAAAGTCTATTTTCATTGGAAAGACTAAAATTAATTTTGAATAAATTTTTCGTAGGGAACTGTCACAAAAACTTTGAAATTTTACTATTTCAAGCTAAACATATATAAGGGGTTCCAAGCCAAAGATCTCCTACAGAACGAGGTGTCTTATATTGAAATTTTAATCAGTTTTACTTTGTTAGAAAGAGACAAATGTACATTTTTGCACCCAAGGGCACTTTATTTTTATGAAATTCACATCAAGTGTTACATTTTCAATACAAATACATAGATATTTTTTATGACAAAACTAAGATTACTAAAACATAAATATAGGCCCCAGGCTCATCCATCTTCCATCTAAACCAGTATCATTAAAAGTCGTTTTCTCAGCAGCTCGATGTTCCGCTCGTCAATATTAGTAACAACCACCGGAACTACAGCTATCTGTAGAGTCAGAATAATCAGAATAATCACTGTTAGAATCTGTTGAACTTTCACAACAATAAGAACAATCACAATAACTGTCGTCCCGTCGGCGTGTCGTTGTCTTTTTCCGCGCTGCTGTTTTCGACTTTGCACCAGTTGTTGACTTCCTTGTCGTTGTTGTCGATTTCTTCGTCTTACTAGCTGTTGATTTGGCCTTTGTTGTGGTGGTCTTAGGTTTGGTTGTCGATTTCTTGGCCGTAGTCTTTTTAGTGGTAGTCTTCTTGGCGCTTGTGGTTGTCGATTTTGGTTTAGACTTAGTTGTTGTGGATTTTTTTGGTCTCGAAATTGTGCACGAGCCCCCTGAACATGTGGATACGGGCATAGTAATGTTATTATTTTAATTTAATTAATTTACTGTCGATTTACATAAAATTAAAGTTTACTTCAATGTCGTTGCAACGAAACTGTTTCGTCCAACGCCAGTAACAACTCTTTGGACCATAAAATTAACGGCTTATTTCTAGTTTCAAGACAATTGGAAAACAGCCGCAATATTTTGACGCCGTTAAAACACTTTTGTAGAGGCTTTGCACTCTGTCCCCAACAGCTGTTTGCATGTTGTGTACAGTACGCATGAAAAGCACACAGCTGTTTTTGACAATCGGGCACAACATTTTCGCTACAATTGCACAATTTTTCTTATTATTATAAAATTTACGTAAATTTATAACAGAAATAGTGCAAAATGCGTCTAACTGAGGTATTATTCAAAAAAGTGAAAAGCAAGTAAGTAATAGCTGCAATTGCTTTAGCTGCACACTATCAATTAACACTTTCTATGTATTGCAAACAGACGCATCATGGTGCTGATGGAGAGCGTGGTTAGTGGTCATCAGTTCAATATGTTCCGTGATCGTTTAGCAGATAAACTGGAGTTGCTGCGTTTCGATCCATATAGTAAGTCAATGTTTATATTTTATGTAGTTCGTGATTTTGAAGTTGCTTATACTTGCAGTACAAAAGGAGTGCATCTACCGCGAACGCAAGAGGATACGCAGCGCTTAGATGTTTGTTAATAGTGTTTTAATCTTTGTAGAAAGTTCATCTTAAATAAATGCCGTTGTTTTTAAATATAATAAAGTGTGTCATAAATTGCAGGTGTTTAAATTTATATGTGCTGTAGTTAAATATGAAATTTGTGAGACGAATATTGAATATTTATATATGGTTAAAGCCGGTATGGAGGAATATTTATAGCTTTTGTGTTTGGATATGTGTAGTTAGAACTTTCTATTATAATATTTACTATAACGTCGCAAGTGCTTTGCAAGTGTTAGAACTTTTGTATGCTGCAGGTGAATTACTGTTTTATAAACAAATATGTGAATTTTGGGCGTTAAAAATGAGTTAAGAATAGTGAATATTGGTATAAACGCTGAAACATGCTTATATGTATATAATATGTGTGCATGTTTGTACAGTTGGTAGAATATATACGATAAGGTGCCGCTGAAGATTTTTACTGAGGCGCAGTTATCTGGTTTGAAACAAGTAAAATCAGAATCTCAGAAAAATCGTACACAGCATTGTGCTCAGCGCCAGTTAATCCATTAGAAATGTGATTTTCCGCTGTTGTGAACTTAATTAATGAATTTTTTGCAATTACGCGCAATAAAATATATTTTTATGCTCATCCGAGCGCTGCTTCATATACCTACAAGTGTATGTATGTATATATGCATGCCCACATGTCATACACCTGCAGCCATAGCGACAGCAAATATTCACATTAGTATAACCCAGGTGCTTACATTGATCAATATACATCCGGTCTGGACAGTGGACATTAGCCAACAAACTGACTGAATCAAAACGTTTTTAAGCCCTGCAGTTCATTAACGAAGCCATTTGAATGCATGTGTAATGGTCAATGCAGTCGGCCAGCTTATGTGGTGTAAACTGCTGATGGCTAATTGCAAATAAAACGCTAATGTGACGTTACATTGAATATGGTGTGCGTTTGTAATGCGCTCTTTATATGCTTGTGCGCTTGCATGCGGGTGTACTATGGGCCATAGTGGCATTTCAAGGTTGCGGTGCAGCGCACACAGCACTTTCATAGCTGCGCGTGTATTTCCGCGTTGCCCAATGCCCATAAAAGCGCCAATAAATGAAATTGTAAGCACAAATGTCCTCATTAGCACACAAACACATACACACACGTATTCATATATACACGCTTGTAGTCTCTTCACCACTACACCGCTGCGTTTCACTTTGCATTGTCATTGCCATGCTGCGCCTCATTGCATTTCACCGCGATTGCTCGCTCCACGCTCGCATTTCTTCGCCCACACAAAGCATTGCCCTAGCAGTTACTGTTGCGGTCGGCAAATTCTTGTTATCCATGTTTCCTCTTCCTTTTCCTGTGCTTTTGTTCTTTCATTTTTTGGCATTTCGCCGGCGCAGCAGCGAATTCATTGTCTGTGGCGTCAATAAAGCAACGGAAATGCATCAGCCCCCGTGCTTGGCGATAGCAGGTGGTATATATCGTACCCGTGTGTGAGTAACTGTAAATGTGGGCACATGAAATTGATAGCCGAAATGGCGGTTTTGATGCTTTAGCGGCTGAGTTGATTTGTAGCGAAGGAGTAAAGTGGCGGAAAGGAGCAAGGGTGTAGGCGTTAATGAAATTTTCCACAGGAAATCCTTCAATGTATGGAAGTAAAGTCGTTCCACAGAAATTGTTGCATACTTACAGGCGCTGTGTTCAGATTATTGAAGACCTAGTTGGCGTTATCTTTCTTTTTGTTAAATTTCCATAAAGTCGGAGTCCCGAGACTGTAAGCTCCCCACTTCGGTTCTGAAAAAATTATTAAGATTATCGAAGCCCCTTAGAGTGAGTCTGAGTTGGATCCCATTTTCAAATTAAAACCCAAAAAGACAGTGAATGGAAAACGTAACAGATTTTTCTGTCTTGAAAAACATCATATTGAAGCCATGAGACTGTCAGAGGTGGCTTAAAGCTTGCAAGACTTGCTTATTAAGCGTATGAAGCTTTATGTTGACGAATTGACAGTAATTCGGATCTGTACCGTATTCGTAGATCCACGCCGTGGGAATGGCAAAAAGCTTTAAGCTGTTTCTGTTGTTTCAACGGCAGAATTCTGCCTAGTTTTCAGTCCTGGGCCGGATAAAAATCCAGGTCCGCTTCATATGCGTTTACCCGACTTTCGACGGAATGGCATTATTTCTTCAGGTTGAAGACAGAGAAGACAGTGAAATTTACCACCGAAAGACCCGCCCAAACTGGACTTCGAAGGATATTTGGTTAAGACTGTAACAACAGCAGAAATAGAGGATTTGAAGATCTCCCAGCGTTAAACAATCGGCAGAATCGTTTTCATGGAGCTCAGCCTGAAGAAAACTTAATGAAGAATTAGAATATTACCATTCCTATTTTTCATAGGACATATATACCCATATAGCTGATTTGAGTTACACAGATGAAGGTTGAAATTGAAGTCAAGTCGGTCACAGAAATCCGAGCCCTTAGGACAGAGCCAAGAAAGGCCCCAAAAAGAGGTTAGAATTGTGAAAGCTTAGACGAAAGTCAATAATATTTAAATTGAAAGCGAGCCCAGAGATCCCCAACCCCGAGGACAAGGGTATACTAGTACCAATCTTGCAAGTCTTCGAAGAAAAAAGAGGCGGAGACAGAATCACCAACTAAATGTAGTCAGAAAGTGGTTAGAATTCTAGAGGTTCAATCAGGAGTGAAAAATTTTCAAAGACAAAACGATCCCAGAGATCTGAATACAGATAACAGAGATGTGTTAGGACCAAAAGTAGGAAACCTGGAAGCCAATAGAAGGAAAGAGCCAGTTACCGACTAAAAGGTGTCAAGAAAAGCTCAGAAAAGTTTTGGCAGCTCAGAGTTGCTTCAAGGAGGAGTGAATCTATGAATATGAATCAGATCTCCAAGCTTCTTCCAAAGCTCGAAAATTGACGTAGTTTTCTATCAAGTTTGTCCTTGACAGCTATGGATGTGAAGAAAGTATCCCTGATTGATCAAAGCCAGAAAATCGGGTGTCCAAGCTTCTTAGCTTCTTCTAAAGTCAGAAGTCGGAGTCATTTTCTAATAAAGTAGTCTTAAAGATCTACATTATTTTGTTATAACGGTTCTTTGTAGTCTACTGAGCCTTTTTCATATCGAATTAAACACATTATGCCGGTCTGACACGCATCAACACACCCCACACTTGCCAGCAGCACTGACCTCTCTACTCGGCATTAAAAATTCGCTTCGGCGCTTCAAATTGTGCTTTGCCACTTGATAAGCTGCGTAATCAAAGAGCCTTGCAGACAGTACAATTATGTGCGACTTATATAAATATGTCTCCAGATAGGACTACATATGAGTGTATGTGTGAGTGAGCACATGAATGTGTCTATTACCGTTAGGCAGGAAGTGTAAACACTAACCTACCACCACATATTTCGCCATACTCCAATGTGACAACGTCAACAAAAGCAACAACAATAACAGCTAAAGAAAAAAAAATGGCAAAATAATCATTCGTTAAGTTTACGCGCACTAAATAACGGTGGAATGGGTTGCTGAGCGCAGGAGAGAGCGTCTATCAACAGCTGTAGCATAAATCAGAGCTTGGGAGAGTAAAAAGAGAGTGTCATGGGTTGAGTTGTAAATAGAGAGCGAAAGTGTTATTGAACTCACAAACTTCAGAATGCGTGCAGTGAGCTTTTGCGCACAAATAAAGGCTGTAAAAGCTTTCAAGGCTGCATGCGGGAAAAGGTTAGAAGTTAGGGTCTATACAAATAAATTTGTTTAAAAGTTATAATATCACCGTGGCAGCAGCAACAAAGGCAATAATAACATTTGTCGTAAAAAAATGTCCTAAGAGCTTTGCGGAACAATAAAGAAAGCCATTGAAAACCATTGAGCCGCTGCGTTGTTAGTGGAAGTTTCTCGTTAACTCGGGTAGGAGTACTTATGGCGCTCACTTCAATTCACAATTTACCATTCATAAAAATTTGCTATGCCTGGTAGCTTTCACGTGTCACATTGTGATGGTTATTTTGCACTTAATTTGTATGGGTTTCAATGGGAAATGAATGAATGGATATAAATCTTTGAATGTAAGAGTTATTGAAAAAAAGAAAATAAAATGAAATTCAATATACATATTTTTAAAAGTGAAAGCTAATTAGCATGCTATCTGCCTTATATAGTTTAGGCAATCGATAATTAACAAATTTTCTGGAACTCCATTTGATAGTCTTGTGAATTTGGAAAGCTTTCGGCATTATATATCCACCAAAACGTTGCAAAGCTCTATAGAAACCCTTAAAACTGCACAAAAATTTCAAACGTTTATCACTATATTTCATGTCAAAAGCCTCGGAGCTTTCAAATATCATAAAGCTTTCACAATTAGTAAACCTGATTGATTATCTTTTATCTAAAATGCTTCAAAGCTTTCACAAATAGTAAATTGGTATCATTATCTTTCATCACAAAAGCCTCGGAGCTTTCAAAAATACATAAAGCTGTCACAATTAGTAAATCGAATCATTAACTTTCATCTAAAAAGCTTTAAAGCTTTCATAAATAGTAAACTTCTTTTATTATCTTACATTTACAAAGCTTCCCAGCATTCATAAAAGCTCTAAAAGTAGTGCATAAAAGCTCGATTACAAATTTTCTGTAATTTTTAAACTTTTTACAAATTTTGAGTGAATTTCTAAGACCCTCCATACCCAAACTCCAGACCAAAACTTCAATTACGAATGAATAATCGACAAAAGCTATCGAGCTTTCAAGAATACTTTACATATGCTCAGATATTTCAGATTTTTTTTCAGGAATAGTCTTAAGAAGTAATTTATTTTTATTTTAAAAAAGCTTTATTTAGGTAAGGTACTTTTATCTCCTACAAAGCTTTTGAAGCCTGCTTTTAGAATTTGTTTTAACTCAAATAATAACTATACATTCTAATAAGTTGCCATGGAGACTTCAAACTATTTCAAGCTGTTATTTTGCCATTTTCAGAGCTTTCTACAGCTTTCATGGTTGAATAGATCTTCTTCAGCAGCTTAGCTTAATACAATAATGAAATCTAACTGCTTATCTGTGATATAATTCTTCATACGTAAGCCGTAAGCTTCTTAAGCTTCTTAAAGCTTCTTAAGGCTTAAGCTTTTAATTAAGTTTTTTTTTAATGCTGTTTGCTTATGTAGTAATCTTATTTACTAAAGCAAGCGTCTCTAATCGTTAGCTGCTAGGCACTGCCTACTTTTAGGGTGTTCACAACTTTCCTCGTCTTTCACGTCGTGTGAATTTTCTCTTTTTTATTGTCTCCTTGGCATCTGACGTAAACATACACCTGTGACAGCGTGTGCTGTTATTCCGAAAAAAAATTATATTTTGCGCCTGAATGTATGCTTCTATTAAAAATAAAAGGCACGTGTTCATCAGTGGAAGCGGCTAAGTTGTGTGAAGAAACTTATGTAATTCCACATGAATTTTAAAGTAAACCTATGTGGAAACTCTATGTTAAAGCTTTGCAATAGCCAAAGCTATTCGAACTTTGAAGTTTTAAGGTTAGTAGTCATCGACTTCATATCCGAAGTTTTGTATCTCTATCAGTCCTTTGAAATAATTCCGCTAAAAATTAGATTTTGTAACATCCAGAGCTTCTGTCGTTTACCCTTGGACAAAAAGGTTTTTTAAGCTCAACGACTCTTAAATTTTAGGATTATAAAAATTTATGATTTGTGGAAAGAAAAGTTCATTAGAAGTCTGATCTTTTGTCTAGAGCAGAGTCCGAAGATGAGACGGTTCATGGACGGTTAGGAATCTAGAGAGATCTGGAGCTGAAATATAAATGAAGAGTAAGCAAGCTACTTCCCTAAAACAGAAAGGCTCTCTTAAATAAAATAATAAGATCTGTAATGGACAACTCTTTCTTTAGAAATCACATAAGGAAGAATAAGGTTTTAGTAAGATCGTCGCAGCTTAAAGGAAGAAAGCGGAAATAGCTATTGTCCCTTGATGGGGTTCTATTAAGTTTGAGAGCTTTAGACCTTACTCCTTTAAGTCCGAGTGTCTTCTATAAAGCTCAGCTTAAATGGTTGAATTTCTAGCTTAATGAATGAGCTTCCAAGAGTCGTGAATGAAAGCCATCTAACGCCTTCTTTCGGATAGGAATGTTAAGATGATTTTCTAGTAAGATCGCGACTACAAAGTCTAGGAGAATTTAAGTTTTATTTAATTCTTTTTTTTCTGATGGTATCCTATGACCTAAGGTCTTCCATAAAGTTAGTCTTCAACAGTAAGGTTTCTAGTTAATCCAGCAATTTTTCAAGTGGGAGAGTATGTTATTCTTCCCTAGAAATGAAGATATGAGGTACTAATAGGAATGGAACTTCAAATTTCAAAAGAACATTAGGACTTCCTAAATCTTAACTTCTTTTTATACAGATGTTATCCTTTCAGGTCAGGAGTATTCCATAAAGCTCGTCTTCAACAGTTAGGTTTCTAGTGTATCCAGCAAGTTCTCAAGAGATGTGAATAAAGCGACTTCTAACGGCAACTTTTCGATAGTATTATGAAAATGAGGTCCCAGTATAGTAGTGAATCCAAAACCTAGAAGAGTATCCAGTAAGTATAATTCTCTCAGATGATCTCGTCTAAGACAGAAACTCTACTTGAGGCTAATCTCTAACAGTTAAACTTCTGTAAAATCAACGATCTAGAGAAGGTGAATACGACAGCTTCTACCGTTACTTTTTCTGTAGACTGCTTTTCACTGAGGTCCCAATATTAAGAAACCAATACGTGGTTCTAGAAGCCAACGGACTTACGGATCCACTTTTTTCAAGTTTCTCATATCGTCTTTTGGCCAATGAGATCAGGATTGAGGCGGAAACTCTATTGTTTCGTTTATAAGATTGGAAACTATTTTTAGGAACTCATCTCACAAAATTAATTTCTTGAACATAATCTCTAGTGACCTAAACTTTTTAGAACAGTAGAGATCTAACAAGTTTGGCTCGTAAAAGTTGATAGATATCGAGACCTACATTGAGGAATCCTCAACTGGGCATTCGTTTGGCCAAAGTGACATTTGATTTTGGAGAATTCAATAGATATATACTTAGTTAGGGACTACAGTTACTACCTTTCATATATATGGACCTTCCGTGAGATTATCTGGGTGTAAGGGACGGTTCCGCGTCCGTGGTTATAGACTACAGTTCCTTTCTTTGAAAGAGTTGGATCGTCGGTGAGATAATGCTATAGCTGAAGGTGACAACCCCTATTATAGATTACCAGATTATATGTAACAGTTAGTACCTTTTTAAGAGATGGATGACTGGTAAAGTTATATGGCTGAAGACGACATTTACTTGATTCTGGACTACAGTAACTTCCTCTCATATACACGGACCGCGGTTGAGATATTTGGCTGAAGGCGATGTATCAACACTGAGACCACTCTACCGGCCCTTGTACGGCTGCCTTCCTGTCCCAACCAATTTTACCACGCAAAAAGTTGTATCACTGCTGTTTGTTGGTACATTGTGTTCGGGCTGCCAAAATGGCTTAAGTTCACAAATTAAATTAAGTAAAAGTAAAAGCAAAATAGCTGACCTCAAACGTGGCCAAAGCAGCCATGACAAAAGCATTCGCCAATGCAACTAAATACTTGCACATTGTCAACAAGCATGCACACACACACGACACACAGCCATACAAACATAAATCACTCATACGCCGTGCATAACCGCCCACACAAGCCGCCACAGCTAAGCTGATAGCAAACAGCTAAAAGTTTCCACTAAAGTATTTAGTGGAAGCCTCATAGACAGCGGATTGGCCGCAAAATCGCTAATAAATTGCTGCTGTTGTTGTTGTTGTTGTCATATGTACTTGTTGTCTTTGGTAATTTTGCTGCGCAGTAGGCGGTCACAGGTAGTCAACAGTAACAGCGAAGAGCGGCAACAGCGTTTCTATTTGTATTTGTTGTGATTATTGCTGTTGTTGTTGTTGTCATATACAGTTGTAAGGTCAATGTGAATTTGGCGCGACACTGAGAAAGCCTTACAAGCACCCAAAAGCACTTGCGACGCAACAAAAACAAAAGCAATGCAACAACTAAATAAGTTAGTAATAACAGCATAACGGTATCTTATCGGCTGCCCCGCGACTATGGCAACTGTGTTAGTGGAAATTAAAGGTAGTGTGGGTATGAAGTTGATTTTTGTGTTAATTTGTAAAAGGTAGGTGTCAAATTTCAGGCGATAGCAAAAAATAGTGAAAATCAGGGAGGGAAAATAAATTATAGTACACTGAAAAAATTAGCGAATATTAATTCTTCAGCAAATAATGGATTAAAATTTTTCTTTTAATTTTTTTTTGGAAATACCGCAAATCTTAATTAAAAATAATTTTCAAATTTTTAATCGCAAAAACAGGATTAAAAAAAATTATACCAAGTTTAATATAAAAAAATTAAAAAAAAAAAATTCAAAATTTAAATTAAAAAAAATTTAAAAACATTAATGTCTTATTAAAAAAAAATTTAATTTAATTTCGAACAAAAAAAAATTAAATTATAATTACATATAATTAGAAAAAATTAAAATTTTTAATTTAAATTCAATATTAATTAAAAAATTAAATTTATAATTTTTGGTACAACAAATTATGTTTGTACTTTTAAATTTAAATTATGAAGTTTTTATAGATTTTATCTTTTTTGGAGTTTTTTATGTTAATAAGTAATATATTAATTTAAATTAAATAATAATTAAAAAATTAAGTCTTAATTTTCTTATTAAAAAAAAAAATTAATTTAATTTCGAACAAAAAAATTAAATTATAATTATAAATAATTAGAAAAAAATTAGAATTTTTAATTTCAATTCAATATTAATTAAAAAGATAAATTTTGAATTTTTGGTACAACAAATTAAGTTTGTAATTTTATTTTTAAATTATTAAATTTTTATAGATTTTATCTTTTTTAGAATTTTTTATATTAATAAGTACCTAATATATTAATTTAAATTAAATGTTAATTAAAAAATTAAGTTTTAAATTTTTAGCGCAACAAATTAAACTTTTAATTTAATTTAATTAAAATTATAAACTTGAAATTTTTTTTTCTAGATTTTTTAAGTTTAATATAATTTTTTAAATAAAAAATTTAAAATATTTTAATTACAAAAAATTGTAATCCAAAAAATTAAATTAAAAATTAAAAAAATTAATTGGATTAAAAATTACCGTTTAATTTTTCAATTAAAAAAATAAAATTTTTAATTAATAAAATTAAAAGTTTAATTAAAAAAATTAATTAATTAAATTAGTTAAAAAATTAAATTATATTTAAAATTAAAAAAAGTCGAATGAAAATTAAAAATTGAAAACTTAATAATGGTAATTAAATTAAACTAAATTTTTTAATTAATATAATTAATTTTTTAATTATTACATTTTTAATTTTCATTCGATTTTTTGTTAATTTTAAATATAATTTAATTTTTCAACTAATTTAATATAATTTTAATTTTATTAACTAAAAATTACAAATTTAATTTTTTAATTAATATAATTAATTTTTTAATTATTACATTTTCAATTTAAATTTTCATTAGATTTTTTGTTAATTTTAAATTTGATTTAATTTTTGAATTAATTTAATTTATTAATTTTTTTTAATTAAACTTTTAATTTTATTAATTAGAATTTTAATTTTTTTAAATTAAAAACTTAAACGTTATTTAAGATCCCTTTTTTTTACTTGGGACTAATTCTCTTTTTCGATCTGGCTTTAGTTCCACTAAAAACTTAATTTTTAATCAACATTTGAAACATTTTAATTAAAATTTTTATTTCTAAAATTGGAACTAAAAATTGAAAATTTGAAATGTAAAGAAAACTTTTTATTTAGCAACCCGGCTCCTAAGGTCCCTGCTGGGTTGTTTCTTTATGAATGTGTTTTAAAAACGGAAATTTTTAAAGTAAAATATTTTTTTCAAAAATTTTCAAATTTTGTATTCTTAACCAAATTTGGTGTACGGAAGCATTGTGAATGTTGGAAAAGGCTTACAGTGATCCAGCTTTTCAAAAACATCAACCTACGAGTGATACAAAGCCTTCAGAGATGGTGGAGAGATCGTTGAAGACATACCTCATTCTGGACGACCTTCGACTTCTTCAACTGATAAAATTATTGAAAAAGTGAAGGCAAGTGTTAGAAAGATGGCAAGAGAGCTCGACATCTCAGACGATTCCGTTCGAAAGACTTTGGCGGTTATTTTGGGTTTGAAAAGCGTTATTGCTCGACTCGTCATGACAAAGCAGAATTTTTCAAAAATAGTTCCGTAAACATGTTTCTTTGAACAAGCTTGGTCGTGTGAATTCCAATCCCACATACATGGAAAACATTATATCTGCGGATGAGACATGGGTTTATGAGTTTGACATACAAAAAAGTCAACAATCATCGGAATGGAGGGAAAAAACGACTCGAAACCAAAAAACCACACCAAAGCCGCTCAAAAAATAAAGTGATGCGCACTGCTTTTTCGATATTCGTGGTTTAGTGCATCATGAAATTGTTTCGGAGGCACATACGATCAATAAGGAATTCTATTTGGCTGTATTAAGGCGTTTGCATGAGAACTCTGTTGAAAACGGCTGTAATTATGGAACAACAATTCATGGATTTTACACGATGATAATGTACCATCGCATCGAGCCACGATTTTGACCGAATCGATCAATCACCGTATTCAGCAGATTACCAAGACGCTACTGAATTGTCGGAATCGTCCATAGCGGCCCACTATAGCATATAGCTGCCATACAAACTAAATTAAAATTAAGAAAAACAAATATTTGTATACCCTTCTTAGAAATGCATGTGTACTACGGTTTGGCAAAATTAACGTTTTTTCTTGATGTTTTGATTAAAAATATTTATTTTTGGTTTAATATCGTTAGAAGACGCTAATTTTTCCGTCAAAATAACTGATGTTCAAAACAATTCGATAGGCCTTTATTATTAGCAGAAATTCCAAAAGAAAAAAAATTATTTCTAAAAAATTTTTTTTTAGAAAAATCCAAAAGAAATTATATCAAAAAAAAAAAAATTATAAAATTTCCTATAAAAATATTTTTTAAGAAAAATACATAAAACATGCATGTAAAGGGTATAACTAAGTGGCGCGTAATGTCACGTTTCTTAAACACCAGTTTCTATCATATTGCAATAGCATTATTTATACTCCATTTCTCCATATTACATACATACACATCTACATATAACAGTTCTCACATATGTATGTATGTGTGCCTGACTCACATACAATCATATGCTTGTAAGAGTGAGCCCACAAATTGTCTATTTGCACAAGTTGCAAAAATATTTCAATGGCGCGACCAACAGCAACAGCAAAGAAGGTGTCTAATTAGGTGGCAGCTGCTCGAATGGAGCCAACGCGACGCGGCCGAGGAGGGGGAGCTGGAGCGCCAGCAGCAACAACTGCGTCGTGCTCACGCGGCGCAAAAGTAGACAAATAAAATAATGATTACGCAGGTAGCAATGCCATCAGTGGCAACGACAAAGCAACGGTAAATGCAACCCCCAGCACACCGCGCTCGCACTCGCTCTCTCAGCGGCGCTCTTTTAATTTTATTAGTATTTTTTTATCATTGCATTCGCCTTTGTAACGCTTGCTGCCCTTAGCACACCGCCTGCCGTCGCGGAGCTTTCGTCGCAGTGAGCGTGAAGCGCGTGGCGAGCTTTTCGCTTTGCTGTGTTCTGTTTTCGCACAGCTCACAGACGCATAGTCGCTCGGCGCCTTCGCAAGCGCCTTTACAGGCCAAAACAAAGTGCTCGCTGCAAACATTCTCGCTCGTGCGCTCGTTCGTTGCTTGGTGCCTCTGTCGTTATTTCGGCGAGTTGCTGTGCTTTAATTGCCAGCGACTTGGTGCTGAGTGTCGCGCTGAACGAAGGTTCAGTCTCTCAGCGTCGGCGGCCGTATGCGCAGCAGCAGCAGCGCGCAAAAATCGGAAACCAAAATTTCTAGTTTCTGTCTGATACACACAGTCAAGACAGGCTGTTAATTCGAGAAAGTGTTGGAAAAGTGGCAAATAAAATGCATTAAATGTGGCAAAATTGAAATCGTTTATCTAACAAGTTGTGCAAAATCATTTTCAAACGGTAAACGTGCGAATTTGTGCAACGAAAATGCAAAGTTTTGTGTGAAATCTCAATTTACTTCAGCAGTTGCGGCATTTATGGGGTAAATATTGCAGTGCACTATGTGAAAAAGTACAAAAAATGCCAGAAAAAACATCGTGCATACTGTAAATACACATATACACGTTTACATACACACACATACGCGTAGATATTTACATATACGAGTACTCATACATTGCGTATATAGTCTGTGCAGTGACGAAAGGCGAAATGTTTGCAAAATTTTCGCAAGGCAAAGGTGAAAATGTCTGTAGTTGTAAGCGTTCGTAGTCCTGTCACACACACACACATGCACGCGCACGAATTCCTATAAGCATGCATATATACACGTGCGCTGGCTCCTTGCAAGCACGCAGTCGAGTGTATTGGGCTGGCTGAAGAAATGTATACAAATATGGAATATGCACAAAACCCTAAAAGCTGGCAAACGCAAATATGCGACAATAAATAAAAAAGTTGTTAAAAGTTAAGCGTTAAAAAAATACGAAAGGAAAGTTAAAAAATGTGTGTATATAAATAAGGATAAGAAAAAAATAAGGAAAAAATTATTTTAAAACAATTATAATAATTGAAAAAAATTAAGAAAGTAATAAATTATATTAAAAAAAAATAATTAAAAAAATTATTAAAATAAAAATTAATTAAAAAAAATTAATTAAAAAAATTGTAATAAAAAAAATTAAAATTATAATAATTGAAAAACTAAATTAAGAAAGTAATAAATTATATTAAAAAAAAAATAATTAAAAAAATTTTAATAAAAAAAATTAAAATTAATAGTTGAAAAAAAATTAAGAAAGTAATAAATTATATTAAAAAAAAAATTAATTAAAAAAAATTATTTAAAAAAATTGTAATATATACTATATATATTATATTAAAAAAAAATTAGTTTAAAAAAATTAATTAAAATTGTAATAAAATAAAATTAAAATTATAATAATTGAAAAAAAAATTAAGAAATTAATAACTTATATTAAAAAATATTAATTAAAAAAAATAATAAAAAAAATATTAATTTAAAACAAAAACAAAAAAATTAAATAATAAAAATTGTTAGTAATAATGAACAAAACTTAAAAAAAAAAATACAAATAATTTTTTTTAATTAAAAAATAAATAAAAAAAAATAAATTATAATAAGTATTAGTAACAATGAACGAAACTTCATAAAAAAATTGAAGAAATATTAAAATTGAATTAAAATAATTAAACTAAACATAAATTAAACAAAAATTAAAAAGTTAAAACATATTTAATAAAATACACATAAGGATTAAAGGTAGAGACTAATAATAAAAAGTAAACATTAAAAGTTAAAATTATATTAAAAAAAAATTTTAATAAAGTCTTCAAAAAAATTAAAAATGTATATAAATAGGTTATAAAAAATTAAAAAAAAATAACTGAAAAAAAGTAATTAAAGCAATTAAAAAATTAAAGAAAGTAACAAAAAATATTAGTAATAATAAACCAAACTTTAAAAACTAAAAACTTGAAGGAAATAAAAAAAATATATCAAAGTTAATATTAGAAAAAAATTTTAGAAGTAAAAATAATATAAAAAAATTAAAAAAAGTATCAAAAAAATTTTATGTTATATAAATATGTTTTATGTTATATAAAAAATATAAAAAATAATAAATAATATATGAAAAAAAGAAAAATTATAAATAATAATTGAAAAAAAATAACTAAAAATAATATTAAAAAAAATTTAAAAAAATATCAAATAATTTTATGCTATATAAATAGGTTATAAAAAAATTTAAAAAATTATAAATAATAATTGAAAAAAAATAAATAAAATAAAAACTGTTACATTGAAAAAAAGCACAAGTTATAAAAAAATATTAAACTTTAAAATTAATGTTTTAACAAAATACATACATATTAATATCTGGAGATTAAAAAAAAACTATTAAGAAGTTAAAATAGTATGAAAAAATTTGAAAAAACATTAAAAAAAATTTAAAATTTTATGTAAGTAAGTTATAAAAATTTAAAAAATGTAAAATAATTATTGAAAAAAATCTAAAAAATAATAAAAAGGTATATTAAACGGTTAGTTGTTTCTGGGTCAAAAAACAGCTTTTGTTAACATTTTTTCATATAAAAAATTATATATATATTTTTATTATTATAAACACACACTATTAACAAAGAGATTCTGAAATTTTTCGAAAAAAACATTTTAAACTCGGCCATTGCGACGTCAAAAGTTCAGTGAAAATTTCGCGACATTACTTTTCAAATAGATGTAATCGAAAATAAAACAAATCTGTCATCCAAGTCTTTAAGAATTGTATCTCAAAGACCTGTGTAAAATTTCATGAAGTTCGGTTGAGTAGTTCTTGAGAAATCTTGCCTATCGATTTCAAAAACACAGTTTCGACAAAAATGCGTTTAGACGGCGCACTTAGCCCAGCTAGCCTCGAGCGCACAAGTGCGCGAGGATGTATCTTCAAAACTATTACGCGGAGCAACTTAGGACAGTATTCTAGAGGTGTTTTATGATTTAATGAAACCATAAAAAATTATTTTTTGACATCCGTAGACCCATGTAACCGCTTAAGGTGTAAAACGTCCGCCAGAGCATCGGAATCTAAGCAATTTTATATATACAATACTCTATATACATAACTCATACACTGATCGACATATTCGGCATAAGGTTTGTTAGAAAAACGATGTAGTATACATATTGCAGTTGGGATAGTATAGACCAGATTTTATCTATTAATCATTATCATGGCATATATTAAAAAAATGTTCCTTGGGTTTCGTACTTTACATACAATCCGCGATCGTATGGAACGAAGTCAAGTGGATGTTCGAAAATCCTGGTGATAGTTATATGGGGGCTAGTTCAAGATTTCGCGCAATTTTATTTATTTTATATACTGTTATGAGAAAAACATGTTCTCTAATTTTCATTGAGATAACTAAAGTATTGGCAATATATGTGGTATAAAGTCACCTGGAAGTTCGACAATCTTTATATGAAGTATATGGGGCCTCAGGGAAGTAATGATCCAATTCAACCTATTTTTGATACACAGAGTTACTATTGTCAGAAAAGGATTCACTCTGAAATACAATTGCAAGCAAAATAGAAGCATCTTTCTCAAAATTGAAAACTTCTTTTGTAATCCCATAAACCGCCATCATTAATTCCCCCCGTTTTTTTCTCAAAGCTTCTTTAATTAGAAGCCTTCTTGAATGCTTTCAATATTTCCAAAACCACACAAAGCTAAAAAAGATAGACAAAACTCTAAAACTCACACCTCGTCATCTGCAGTTTCTGCTTAAAAGCAAAAAAGTACACTCAAAATCCTTGCTAAGTCAAGCATACTTGTAGGCGTGCTTGCAAGCGCTTTGTAATGGCGAAATAGCGAAAGTATTTTTGCAGCGCATTCAACGCCTCGTTTAAATTGTTTTTCTTTGCTTTCACTTTGTGTGCTATTTTTCCCGATTTTCATGTTAACAGCTGTTAGTGCTTGCATACTTTTAGGCGTTGTTTCAAGGATTGTTTCAATGCGCCGGATTGCTTTTATACTCACTAGGATTTGTTGCAGTGAATTTATATTATATATTCGGTGAATATATAGTATACACGAGTGTAGTGAATTGAATATTGATATAATGAAAGCATACATGCAGGCGTGGAGAGCGGAAAGCTGATTTAAAACATACTAAAAGTTAGAAAATGAGCAAACTTGGCAAAATATATGCAGATTTGCAATAAATATTCCACTACTGCATTAAATTGAAAACCTTTAATAAAAATTTAATACAGCTAAGTGTTATACTACATATAGTATGTATGTATGTATGTAAGTCTTAAACGAATTTTTAAAAACAAAATTATATTTAGCTTCACCGGAGTACCTTCAATTTATACAAAAGTATTAGTTTTCATAGCAAAAAATTGTGGTGTTATTATCCAAACTGTTATACAAAGCTCAAAATGATTTTTTTTAGTAAATTATTTAGTTGTGTGTTTTTTTAGTAAATTATTTAGTTGTTGACGAGTCCTTCATTTTCTATAAATTTTTTAAATAATAAAAAAGTATTTTCGTGATTTCAAATACATAACTGTTATACTACCTGTTATACAATAATATAATATTTAAAATTTTGCAATATTTTAATGAAAAGTTTTACAAAAGGTTATAAGAATACACATAGTTAGAAATAAAACTGTTATACAACTGTTATGAGTTTATTAAAAAATATTTAAAAGCATAAAATATTTTATACTGTAATGAATGAAACAAAGTAGTGAATGAAGGCCTTTAGAAAAGATATTTTAAATGTTTTAGTTGTTTATTAAATGTTAGCACAGTTTGTATAACACTTTTGAACAGTATTTTCTGGTTTTAAGCGAGTTAAGTGTATTTGCCTACGAATATCAATTTTCAGGCATTTATAACATAACATCACAGTTTGTAAAACTATGTATAACAGTTTTTGTAACACCTTTTCAAGTTTTTACTTATTTTATAACTGTTTGTATAGCACTTGGCAACAGTATTTTTGTGTCAAGCTATTCAGTTTCGATAACAACAAAGTTTAATCGCTTACTATTATCATTTTTCGATTCTTTATAATGCGTTATAACAGTTTTTGAAACACTTCATACCAATTGTAGAACAATATTTGTTTCCAAGTTTTCAGTTTATAAGTGAAGTGAGTTAATACACTTATTATTATAACTTTTCAGCTGTTTATAAGATTTTATAACAGTTTGTATAACACTTTAAAACAAAATTTGTTTCCAAAATTTTCACTTTATAAGTGAAATGAGTGTATTTGCTTACTATTTTCTTTTTTAAGCGATTATAACACTCTAAAACAGCTTGTATAACACTTTCGAACTATATTTTTTTACCAATTTTTCAGTTTATAAGTGGACTTAGTTTAATTTCTTAATATTATTACTTTTAAATTGTTTATAACAGTTTGTATAACACTTTATAACAGTTGTGTAAACACTATTTACGATGAAAACATAGTGAAATATCTATGCTCTGATATTAATTTCTCAGGTAAAAGTTATTTTTCTTCGCACAAAATGAACTGTATAACACTTACATACATGTACATATGTATAAAATGAAAACAATTTTTTATTGCTCTAAGTATAAAATATACGGAGACATATAGCAATATTTTTTATTAGTTCACAATTATACATATTTTAGTCACCGAAACTGTTTACAAGTCTATACTTATTTATATAACATATTTATTTATATAACACTAAAATTTTACTGCCACCGCCATAAAAGCCAATCGTTTGTGAATTGCAATTGCCCACCAATTTTCGATTGCACTATTGAAAATGCATGCTGATCGCCATGTGTCACTATTTTTCTAACATCTACAAACTTCCTGCCGCCCCTAATGCAGCAAGTAAAGTGTGAATTGTATATTGCTTTAGGCAAATGATCCATGCAGTGTTGCTACATGCTATACCAATATTTATTTATCCATTACAATAAATTTTTCTGATTTTTTTTATTTTTTTTTTTGTTTTTGTATTTGCTTTAACTGACTGCATGTTGATTTCCATGACTGAAAAGAAAAGTTGCCGAAAATTTTATTGCATGGCAGATGCATTGTTGAATGAGGATGCTGTATATACATACATATGTACATATGGATGTGTGTATGTATTTATATTTGTATATGAGTCTACTTACATACATACATATGTATGTAAATGTGTGAGTAGAATTTTTCAAATATTTATTTTTGAATTTTTGAGTGAAAGTAATAAGCACAATAAAATTTCGGATGCGCCTGCACATGATTGTAATATTACATGGGATTTGCTTATACGCAATTTAAGAAAATTTTAAAATTTTTTTCGAAAATAAAAGAGTTCTTTCTCTGAAATTTTTTCGAAAAAATTTATTTTCTTAACATGGGAATATTTTATACACAATTTAGGAAAATTTTAAAAATTTTATTGAAAAAATGAATGAATATGGAAAAATTTCAAACTTTTTTCAAAAAAAAAAATTCGAAAAATTTTCAAAATTTTTCGAAAAAAAATTTTTGAAAGTTAAAAAAAAAAATTGAAAAAACTTATTTAAGCACAAAGATTAAATCAAATCCTTCCTAAACATTTTCAAAACCAAAAACAGAAATTTCCTTCCTTCCTTCCCCTGAAACTTCCATTGCTTCGTACCGACCTCGCAAAAGCCGTTACAATTCATCACAACGATCTAAGCAACCCACATAGTCAATCAGATCAGATCAGATTTTGGCTTACACACACACAAACATGTACAAACATGCCCTTTAACTGTCTGGATTCACAGGAAATGCACACAAATCAATTGATAGCCAAAGTTCGTCTTACATCGTATGAAAATTGAAATATGCAGCTGTTTCTTTGTGTATGTGTCGAAGTGCGCGTGTGGTAGTAATTTCGTTGAAGACTACAGTAAACAACAACAAATTGATGGCTAACAAAGGACACAATGACCACATCCACAGCGGCTGTTACAGCGAGAACTGTGGAGCTGAGAAGCTGCAAGTATGGCTGAGCTGCCCAGCGGGCGTACAAAATGGCAGATTGATTGCCAAACAGACTGAGTAACTGTGCTCCTTTGGTCGTATTGCTTTGAGTGTGTATGTATGTACATATGTATGTATATGTATGTATGGTGCGCGCGAGGAAATTGCATTTTGGGCAGAAAAAATTATGTAATTTTTAAACTAAGCGTAAAATAGTTAAGAAAGTATATTCTTCAATAAATAATGTGTATAACAGTTTTCATAATAAGTTTAAAACTAAAAATTTGGTATAAAAAAGCAAAAAGAAAAGTCACTTTCTGCAAAACTAACAAGAATAATTATATTAATTTTGTCATATAAACTGTAAAATCGAATAGCTTTATATTGAAGTGTTATACTACTAATATTGTTTTTTTACGAACTAGCTGCAAGGTGGTTTTATGATTTGTACTTAAAGTTAAAAATATAAATTCACGTGTGCATTTCTTTCAAATTATGTAAAGTATTTATAGTTACGTTAACTGTTATACGGCTAATAATAGCATTGGAAATATATAATTATTTGACAAAAACAGGGAAATGTGCAAATTGTTACGAAGAATAATAAAAAAACTGTTATACTGAGTTTTAAACTGTTATACAAACTGTTATACAGATTTTAAAATTACTTGCTATGAAGAATAATGAAAATCTGTAATACCGCATATTAAACTGATATGTCAACTGTAATGCAGATTTCAAAAAGACTGTGGGTTCGGAATATAGTAAATGGTTATACCGGCTGTTATAAAAACTATTATACACCTTGTTTAAATTTTTTTCCACATTCAGAATGCACACTTATAGTGTCTTATATTTATTAGATTTTTCTTTTCTTTGTAAATCACATGAGGTTTCCTTAAAAAACAATTTGATAAGCTTAAAAGTTATTTGTACGTTTTATTTTCAAGAATAAGACCCAAATTGCTTAGATACATATTTTTAATATTATTTAATTCGTGAATTGTTATCAAAATGGTATGAAAAACTGTTATACAAACTGTTATACATACAATAAAACTATTATACAAATTGCTTAAAAATTTTAGCATCCGGAATACACATTTATAGTATCTTATAAAAACTATTACTGTTTCCGCCTTAAAAATTTTCTAATTATTGTAAGTTATATGAGTTTTCCCACAAAAATTTAAGTTGCCAGGCCGTAAAGCGGTTTGTAAATTTAATTTTCATTTTCAAGCTTCAACTTGCTTAGCGACACATTTGTGCCTATAATTAGTATTGACACTTTCATTATTTACTTTCTAGTTCCATCTAATTTCTATGGGCGAGCAGTGTTCTATAAATACCTACGATCTTTTGTATACAACTCAATTCACACTGTTGTCATAAATCTGTATTCAAACACCTTCCCGTGCCTTTCAACTTTTTACCTAAACTTAATTTACATAAATTTCAACACTCCTTCCTGTGGAGATCACTAAACCACCCACAAATAAAAAATTGTTATGTATGTATAACAGTTCAGCGATCTCTACGCAGAAACCACAAATGAACGGGAGTGATCAGAGCAGTGTATGATCAGCACTGATCGATTGCCGCCGCTACATGATAAATAACCAAATTTTTGCATCTTATTGCATTACTTTAACGATCACTGAACGCCGAACGTACATTTTTACATGTACCGGGCCGCGCTCTGGGCAAAGATCGTGCAAGTGGTGATCGGCGCACATTTTTTCTACACCGCTCAGCCGACAATAAACAATTTGCGCGCTGTCTACAAGTATTTTTTTTTTCTCTGAACACTTTTCAATTTGAATATTTTTGTTGTGCTGAAATGTATACAGAGAGCCGCGATCAGCCGAGCGTAGAGCAAGAAATAATATAGAAATATAGAGCGAGCGTTATAGAGAGTGTAGAAGAAGAGTGGAGGGGCTGAAAAAAGCGAAAACAAAGCAAAGAAATGCACAAATACCGCTAAAGCAAAAGCAAGAGCGCGAGTGCGAGAGCGCGCATGGTGAGGCCAGGCGCACACACTAATTTGGAGCAACGCTAACTCAATTTGATTGATAGCTGGCAAAGCAATGCAAGGCAAGGCGAGCCGTGTCTGTTTAGGCAGCGGCAAGCTGCAGGTGGGAGCGTGGGCCTTGCGCCGCAGCCGATGCCGGTGCCGGCGGTGGAGCGGAGCGGGCGCAAGCGAGTGTAAATTATGCACTGTGTGTGCTGAAATGCGCGCATTATCATTACGAGGGGCGGGCGAGAGGCGCTTGCGCTGAGTAATTGCCAGCGAATAGCTTGCATGCATAAATTGTTCTTACTTAATTATTTATTTGTTTAATATTTATTTGTGTTTATAAATTTTTAGTACTCATTTTGCTTTTGTGTATGCAAAGCAGATGCGAAGATTTGTGTGTGTGTGTGTGTATGTGTGTTTTAAGTATTATGCTCTTTGCTGGGCTTGCGGTTGTGCTTGTTGCTGTCTGAATTGTGTACTTTCGTTCGAAAGGTTGTATTTCGGGGATTTTTTTTGGGGGAAAAAGTATTTTTTTTTTAATAAGTGTAATTTAGGTTACGAAAGAAGAAGAAGAAACACGATTTGGTGTTAAATAATATTTATATAAAAAAAAAAATCTGAAAAATAAATCAAAGGAACCCATTTATAAAGTGATCTATTTCGAGGTTCCCTAATTTCTTTTAAAGAAAAAACACCGAAAAAATAAAATTTGATGGGAAATGTTTATTAGCATTCAAAAGATCATTCTTTGGCGTTTTTTTTTTAAGATTATCTCTTTCAAATGCTGGCCGTGGCTTCGTCTTAATTGGCCCATCCGTTGAGTCCAATTTTTGATGACTCGTTCGAGCATTTCGACTGATAACTGTCACGAATGTCACGCGCGATGTTTTGCTCCAAGGCCTGAGTCGAAGCGGGATTGTTCGCATAGATTTTAGACTTTACATATCCCCACAGGAAAAAGCGTAACGGTATGATATCACACGATCTTGATGGCCAATCGACCGAACCAAAACGTGAAATTATCTGCTCACCGAATTTTTTTCTTAATAAATCCCTTGATTGATGCGATGTGTGGGAGTTGACGCCGTCTTGTTGAAACCAAAAGTCGCCGAGATTTTGAGCTTCAATTTTAGGCATCAAATAGTCGATTGTCATGGCGTGATGGTTGCCGTTGACGGTTACGTTCTTACCGGCATAATTTTTGAAGAAATTTGAACCCAGGATTCCACCGGCCTACAAACCACCAAACTGTATTTTTTGTGGATGGAAATGTCAACTCTTGAATCTCTTCAGGTTGCTCTTCGTCCCAAATGGCGCAATTTTACTTGTTTACATACCCATTGAAACAGAAGTTGGCTTCATCGTTGAACAAAATTTGGCTCAAAAACGTTGGATCTTCTTGGAACTTTTCAACTTTTCATAGAACGATGCGGCGAAGTCGCTTGGAAAGGTCGAGAGGCTTCAATTCTTGCTGCTTCTAGCTGTATTTTGTACGCTTTCAATTTAAGATCTCGACATAAAATGCGTACAGTCGTTCCATAAGTCAATTCAAGTTGCTGCGAAAGGCAACGAATCGACTCTCCACGGTCTTCGTGTACACTCCCAGCTACGGCTTCTATATTTGCTTCACTGCGTGCTGAACGTGGTCTATTCGGTCGAATATTATCCAATAATGAATGTTGGGTCTCAAGATGGTTGATGGTGTTGCGAATAGTAAACTCACTAGGCCGTTTATGTTGACCGTAAGTTGAACGAAGTTCACGAAATACATTCTTTACAGAACGTGAATTTTCGTAATAAAGTTAAACGGTTTGGAAAGATTGTCCAGGCAAACAAATAATTCCATTGAAAATTTTAAACATTAATATCTGATTAAGTTTGATTCAACCAAAGCGGATTTGGATTTTTTTTTAACAGATTTACAATTCTTTCTACCAAATATGCGCTCACACGATAACAAAGAAAACAATTTCCCTAACTTTATAATTAAAATCCACAATATTTACATTACTTCCGAAATAATCAAACAAGAAAATATTTTCTCGCTGCTAAAAATACTTGGAGTTTCTACATTGCTTAGGGAAAACACGCCAAGATAACGCAGTTGTGCAAGAATAATAACAACAACAACTAGTTAAAGTAATAGCAACAACAGCAAAATTAATACAAACAACAACACCAATAATATAACAAACAAAAATAACAACAGTAAGCAAAATCACCAAACGACAGCAAACAATGTCTGTGTGTAATGAGATTAAGTGGAGCAAAAATTTCAATAGTAAAAAATTACAACAACAAAAACAGAGGCGGTGTAGTGAAACAAGAAATTTTAATTTATTTGGCATATATATATATATTACATACAAACAAAGATTGTATGTATGTGTGTATATGCATATACGAAAACGTTTGCTTTTTGCAAGCAGCCGAAAGTAACAACAACAAATTTCGATATACAAATGACTATATAATATACTATGTATGTATATGTACATATTCACATAATAATATATACATACATACATATATTTGTATAATATGTTCGTGATAAAATTGGGAAAAAAAGTGTAACAACTTCAAAGACGATAGCGATATGAGCGAGAGTAGCGCAGCGTAATAAAACAAGCAATTTAAAGCAACAACAAGAAACCAAACAATTACGTCTACTAAATGACTGTTATGTGCAGTGGCGTGCGGGCAGAGGAGATATATTTTATAGTCGGGAAATGAAAGAAAATTTACACAAAGGACTTTAACTTTGCTTAAAAGCCAAACGACAAATTAATTTGACGTTGAAAATTTACTAGACGCAATAATTAACTGTTATAAAGTTGTTATACTGTTATGAAAAGTGTTATACAATTGTATTTTAAGATATAAAATCTACAAAACCTGTTTTTCGCTAAAAATTAATATTAATTTATTTTCAAAACTGTTATATTGGCAACGAAATTTGAACTTATGGTAATAAGAACTGTTTTTAAAAGGCTACTTAATAATCCAAAGATTCTTTTGTTTCATTTAAAGCACCTTTAGTAACATAATAGTCTAATTAGAGCAATAGAAAAATTGTTATAAACTGTTATACTTTTATAAAAACTTTTATACTGTGGTTTTCTGTGTTAAGAATGGCATATAACAAGTCCAGTGTTATATAAGCTTTTTATTAATTATACGTAAAACTGTTATATTGGCGGGAAAAAATAGAATTGTTGCATTAAAACCGCCACCAATTATTTCGTCGCCATTTTATAACAAAAAAGTAAATTTCGTGAGGCAAAAAATACTCTTATCAACTGTTATACAGCTGGTTAGACAACTACATACATATACATATATGTATGTACATACATACATACTATATGAGCTATTACACAAATATGTTTTGTGTGTGAAACGCCAGCACCTAATAATTTAAACAACGTTATTTGATTTTGGATTTCAATAACATTACAATTAAACATTACAAAACATTAACATTTCTTAACTGTTATACAAAGTGTTATACAAGTTATATCGCGTTCAGTTTTGTTCACATGTATTTATTTTGATCAATGACGATAAATTGGAAGGATAAAAATATAAATGCCGTAGAAGGACATTTAATAATTGTTATACAAGGCATTATGCAACTTTTCTTGCATTTATGGTTGTTAGAATGCTTTTCATTTGCATAAATGGCATTTTATGTCATAAAGCATATTAAACTAAAATTTCATAACTGTTATACAAACTGTTATACCATTTATATTGTAAGGACTTTTGTTTAAATGCATTTAATTTGCATATATGGCATTTTATGTCATAAAGCATATTTAACTAAAATTTAATAACTGTTATACAAACTGTTATACCAGCTATAGTGTAGCGAATTTTTATCAAATCCATTTAATTTGCAACAAAATGCATACATTAATAGTTTTTTTGGTTACAATTTTTCCCCCTCCAAACACCGCCACCACTGTCTTGACCAAATACTTGTGGTCGCTAAACATTCAGCTTTTCGTCATCGAACGCGGAAATTTTATCAAGATTCAGCAACCGCGTGGCTGACTATATACGCGCATTACGCTTTTGATATGTATTTAAAGTTGTATGCCAATTACTATTTGTATTGCTAATACAGTTTACCATAATATTTGCAGCTTTACATCACACTTCGGCAACAAGACGGAGACACGCAAGCAATTGAATTAATAAAAGTGCAGCTAATTGAAGTGTAAAATAGTAGCGGCGACAAGTGAATAAGTGAGTAATAAATAAGTGGCTGATAAGCAAACAAAAATATTAAAAATCCCACCAAAGAATGATATAATTGAAAGTAAAAGTTGTGGAAAGCCTGGAAATATTGGAAATCACATGAAAGTGTTTACCGTGGAAATTAGCTGAAGTTGACAAATATTTTGCAAGATTTAGAAATTTGCACTATAAAAAATACTAAAAATTAAAAATTAATTATTTATAATTAAATAAAATTAATAAAAATTAAAAATAATTAATAAAAATTAGAATTAATTAATAATAATTAAAAATAATTTAAAAAATTTTACGCCAAAATTAAGTTTACTTAAAGTCGCCTGCGTACTTTGCACGTGTGCGTTGGTAACGCCGGCTCACAGTCTCTCATTGTTGTTGTTTGGTTGGTAATTTGCAGCGCCTACGGCTGAACCGACAGCTGATGATGACAACCACAACAACAACAACCAATTTAATATAATTGCAATAAAAAATAATGAAGAAGACGCAGAATTAACAGCACAAGGTGGTAATAAAGTAGTGTAAAGTGGAGTCTAAGGTTAATGATAAAAATAAAACGTGCAGCAAACCTCGAAACAGGTGTGGTGAAGTGAACAAAATTAAATAGAAAACGACAAGAAGAAGCAGCAACTGACGCATTTTGGCGTAGATAAGAAGGTGAGTAAGTCAATTATAAAAATTGTTAAACGAAAGCATGAATTTATAAGAAGCTAACACTCTTAGTTCGTTAGGAGCACGCTTTAGGGGTTTTTGGAACAGGTATTTGCTAGTTTTGCAGAGAATACAATTTTACTCTGAGAGCTGAACTAAAATATTGATGGCAAGTAGTGTGATAATTTTCATATGCTATAGTATATGATTTTCAAAGATATTAATGTTATTGGCTTTCACCTACATATCTGTTTAAACATTTTTATCGCACCACAAAAGTGTTATAAAAACTGTTATACAGACATTATTATACAGTATTTTACATTGTAAAAGCCTTATATGAAACCAATTTTATATTAGAAATTTTTTCGATAAATTTATAAACTGTTATACTGACGAAATAACTGTTATAAAAAACGTTATAATAAATATTTGCGTCAAAAAATGAAGAAATCGCTTTTTAACATTTTCAAAGACTATTATACTAATATAAAAAGTGTTATAATGTTATACTTGTATCAAATATTGTCACAAATGAACTGAAACTAACGATGGATTTAATGAGGTATTAGGAGAAAATTTGATAAGTAATGTAGAATTCCATACTGACAAAATAACTGTTATAAAAAAGTTATAAAAAATATTTGTGTAAAAAAAATGAAGAAATCGCTTTTTAATATTTTCAAAGACTAATACTAACTACTAAGACTATACTAATACAAAAAGTGTTATACTATTATACTTATATGAAATATTGTCACAAATGAACTGAAACTAACGATGGATTCAATGAAGTTAGATAAGTAATGCAGAATTCCTAAGACAAAAAATTATATCAAAAAGTTTGAGCACTATATTGACTCAAATAATAAAGTTGTTCTGCAAGCCTAGGCTTATAAATATCCATAAATATGGAGTTTTAATTATTTTAAAATTTTTAGAAGGAAAAAGTAAACTTAAAGTCATTAAGCTGTAGTTATGGTAGAGTTCACTAATTTGTGAATTGGAAAACCAAGTATTTTTTCTATCTATAGTCAAAATCGAACATTGTAAACTTCGTGCTTTTTATTAGTATTAGAGCATTTGAGCTTTTACATGAATTTTTCATACTACCAAACTTTGTAAGATATTTTAGAGACTTTTGTGAACTTTCATGCGTGCTGGCTCAATTTAGAAAACTTTTTTCGAAAGCTTTTCACCTTTTTCACACTATAATGTTCTCTGTGAGCGTTTATTAGAAACTGCTGAGCTTTTTATGAGAATTCAGAAATGCTTTCTGACTACTAAAGCTCCAAAGGATTGTTTTACAAAGCTTTTGAGTTTTCACTTCAGCTTCTTTTAAATTACTTTTACATTCGAAGTTTTCGCTTGCGTCTGCAGAGTAATTTATTTTTATATACATATGTATTTCTTTTAAAATTTATTTTTGAAAGCTTCTCAGCCTTTTCACAATATAATGTTCTCTGTGAGCCTTAATTAGAAATCATTGAACTTTTTCTGAGAATTTGAGCTTTCACTAAAATGTTTTCTCATTACTTAAGTTTCATAGAGCTTTTTTACAGAGCTTTTGAGCTTTCATTTCTGCTTTTTATTCAAAGCTTTCGCTAGCATCTCCTTTTTTTGGAAATATTTCATTTTAAATTGAATCTACGGATTTCTACATCGGATAACAATAGCTTTCCTCGTTGCCAATAAACGGATTTGCCTTACATATACAGAATCGGTATCGTCTTCAAATTAATTAGAAATGACTGAACTTTTTCTGAGAATTTGAGCTTTCACTAAAATGTTTTCTCACTACTTAAGCTTCATAGAGCTTTTGAGCTTTCATTTCAGCATATTCAGAATCTGTATCGTCTTCTTTGAAAATCCGTAAAGAAACAAAACCTAAATGATTGAGCTAGTGACATTCTTGACACTATGTGGATCAGTTTTGTGGTTTTGAACTTTCAGTGAAATTTTTTGAGGTTAAGAATGTTAGACACGACATTACAGTAATGTTGTCTTTTTAACAAGTGTAGCGTGTCTTTTTCAATTGACCCGTATACATAATCTTTCCTGTAGCTTAAAACTTTTAAACTTTTGCTAAGGCGCCTAAAAATACACAGCTGCAACTGTCAGTAGCTGTTGTTGTGGAGCTTAACTGTTGAAAAAAAAATCTTCAATTTCAATTTGAACAATGCTATGTTTACACAAACTTAGTTTATTGTTTATTTACACGCTACTTTTATGCAAACAATGTCTATGAAAATGATAACAAAACAAATAAGACAAATAAACTAATAAAAACAATGGTCAGAGGATCGTGTGGCGCAGAAGTCTAAAACAACTAAACTGTCAACTAAAACCAGCTAAAAAAAAGGAAAAACGCCTAAAGCTAACTGACGAAATGTTGAAACAAAACATACTGACACACACATACACACGTACAAAGCTGCTTTAAGTGGCCGCATGAGTGTGGTACTCGCGTGAGTCAGTAAATTGGTGAATGAGTGCCTATGAAATGTCTTCGGCCACAGGCAATATGAGCGCAACTGTCAGCGCTACTTTGCCGCTTTGATGGCTGCGCTGACATTTGTTGAATGGTGACGTTTGGCAGCAAATTGTTTTGCATTTGTTGATTATTTATTAACGGCGTTTTTTGGATTACATTTTTTTTGTTGAATTTTACACTTATTTGAAGTTTTTATTCTATTTCGTATCTTTTTTTTAATTTTATTATAACTTTATTATAACTTTATTATATTTTTTGTATTTTTTTATATTTTTTTTTTCTATTTTTTGTAATTTATTTATTTGTTTTATTTTTATTTTTTATATATTTTTGATTTTCATCTTATTTTGTTTTACAAGCTTTGTGTTGACTTTGTGCTTCTTGTTGTTAAACGCCACGTAGACGGACGTTCGCGTAAATGAGTCTGACAACAGATGGCCAAGTGAAATGACATTAAATGAAATGCTACATCCATGCCAACATATAGCAAAGCAAACGGTCAATGTGCAAAATATTTAGTACAGAGAAATAAAGCAAAATAATTGAGTGGAATATTTGAGGAATTCCAAGAAATGTACGTTAGACACATTACATGAATATTGCAACAAAAAAAAAACATAAAAATAAAAAAAAATAAAAAAAAAATTAAAATAAAAAATAACTTTAATAAAGAAATAGGAGTAATTTAAATAAAAATAATAAAAATAAAAAAAATATAAATAAAAATAAAAAATTAGTAAAATAAGATAAAAACTGTAAATAAATTAAAGATGGTATAATAAAATTTTAAAAATAAAAATATAAAAAAATATAATATAAATAGTTCAAAATAATATTAGAAATGCGAGAAAAAAAAATTAAAAGAAAAAATATAAAAATTGTTTAATAAAATTCAAGATGAAACCACATTTTCCACACATGTCAATAAAATAATACCCGAATAAAAAAAATATTAAAATTTTTAATTAAAAAATATATAAAATTAAAACTAAAATTAATTAAAATAGGAAAGATGGAAGAAATAAAACTTTTAATAAAAGTTTTGTTGAAATTATTTTTGAAAAATAAAGTTTTTTAATAAAAATTTTGTTTTTTTTTAAAAAAATATTAGTTTTTTAAATTTGAAATAAAAAATAAAAAACAAATTTTGTTTTTATAGAGAATTAAATAATATAGAAAGTATAGAAAAACTAAAAAAGGTGTTATTATAGAAATTTAAAAAAAAATTAAAAAAATTTGAAAAATAATAAAAAAATAAATATAAAAATATAAAAAAAAATATAAAATAAAGAAAAAATTAAGAATAAAAAATTAATAAAATATTAAAATATTTAATTAAAACACAAATAAATAAACAAAAATACAAATTAATGAAAAATTAAAAGAAAGAATAAAAATTAGAAACATAAAAACTAAAAAAAAGTAAAATAAAAAAAATAAAAAAAAATAATGAATGTAAAAATATATTAATAGCAAAATAAAGTAAGGAAAAAGTAAACAAACAATAAATTATAAATAATGAAAAATAAAATCAAATAAAAAGAAATACTTTTAATAAAAAAAATTAAAAAATTTTAATAAAAAAAATAAAAAAAATATTTTTCAATGTGATTAATGCCACAAAAATGGAGTTGGTTAACAAAAGAATTTTTTTACCCTCTGTGCTTTAAGCTTCTTAAGCAAAATACAGCTAGGCACCCTGGAAACCCAATGAATTTAATATCGTCCATCGGTGATTGCCTATAAAAGCTATTATTATTACTTAACAAGCTTAATTTTTGCATAATTATAAATTTTTATTGAATTCCAACGAAAAGCTTTTTGGCATACCAACATGAATAAAAATTAAACAGAATTCCATAATTGTAAAAACACACTTCAATTTCAACTTTGAAATACATATGTAGGCGTACGTTAGCTTTCAAAAGCTTCCCAATAATCGTTTTTCGGGCTACTTAGCACTTCACATTAAATTATCGCAATTTTACTTTCCGCTTTTGTCAGCCACTTGACTTTTTCGTAAATACTTGAAAGGTAAAATGGTTGTTTTGTTTTGCTTTGCGGCAATTTTGAATTCTTTAGAAAATTGTTTACAAATATACATAAGTAAATGAATATAAGCTTAATAGACAGTACTGTTGCGCTATAGAATACATAGGACTTCTAAGAGCTTTGGAGCTTTTTGAAACTGGCTTCAGATTCATTGAGCTTTCGTTGAGATTTTCCGCATGCTTTTTTCTATTACAAATGCGTGCTACTTATGAAAGTTCTAAAGCTCTTGGGAATACTTAAAAGTTTAAAAGCTCACTGGAAATCATAAAAAACAAATTTATAACAGTAAAAAGATAAGTGGTAATGAGTTTCAGAAAGGTACTGAATTATCTTTTACACACTTTTATTTCAATGATAGTTTAAAAGCTCATTAAAAATAATAAAAGCTTTGCCATTAGAAAAAAGAAAATATACGAATTTTGAAAACTTCACAACGGAAAAGATTGTCTATTATATACTTTTATTTTAAAAGTGTGATTTTTATCATAGATCGAAAGCTTTTTTTGCAAGCACAAAAGCTCTCAAGCTCATGTAAAATAGATAACAGTTCTTCTTGTATATATTTAATTTGAAAAGTTTGATTTTTATCAAAGATCGAAAGCTTTTTGGAAGCACAAAAGCTCTAAAGCTCATGTAAAATAGATAACAGTTCTTCTTTTATATACTTTTATTTTAAAAGTGTGATTTTTATCAAAGATCGAAAGCTTTTTTGGAAGCACAAAAGCTTTAAAGCTCATGTGAAATAGATAACAGTTCTTCTTTTATATACTTTTATTTTAAATGTTTGATTTTTATCAAAGATCGAAAGCTTTTTTTGGAAGCACAAAAGCTCGAAAGCTCATGTAAAGGAACGAGAGTTATTAAAAATTTATAATTTTCAGTGAAATTTTATAATTTTTAACAATTTAGTGGAAAAATATGAAGAATGTTTGTTTCTAGATGTGTTTCGAATATACACTAAATCCATTATTATGAAGCAAATAATTATTTATTACACTTAAAACTCCAAAATTCGCTGCAAAATTATTCAAATAGCATTAATTTCTCCCAAATACAGAAATTTTAATCATAAATAATCAATACAGCTCCAATAAAAGTGGTAAATATACGACAGGGTATCAATTTAATCCAAAAACAATGTAGTTACTGAAATTTATTGTTCCGTTTTACTCGTTGTAATAGTTTTTGCTTCAAGGAACCGACGTCCCGAATATTCATCAGCTCAATGCCCATGACATAATGCCGCGCACAATAATTCATTTTACATATAGTGATATATTCGATAGGCGTATACTACGGGGAAACGAATACAAAAGCACATGATAACGTGGACCACAAGGCGGCAAAATGAAAACAAATAGTAAAACAACAATATTTCGATAAAAACTTTTACTATTCAACCTTCACCAGCAAGCTATTGGTTATTTAAGGCACAAGGCAAATTTATTGCCTCCCCCACAAAGTGAAAAATATGGATTTCGGAACGGCAGTGATTACTAGTTACAGTTACTACGTTTGGGCGGGGAAGGCGCTGTGGCAACTGTTGCCACTAGCCATAAAAGGCGTTGTTGCAAATAATGATTAAATGGCATAAACTTAAATTTATTGCGGCGACTCAGACAAAAAAAAATTATGCGAAATAAAAAAGTATTGCTAATAGCAAAAACAAACATGGCAACAATAACAAAAAATTGACAATAAATGTGTGACTTGCGGGCGAAACTTGACAAAGGCACTCAAACTGTCAAAGTCAGGCGGGGAAAAACCAAAAAAAAACTGAAAAATGAAAAAGTATTGAAAAGCGTGTGAGGGAAAACTAAAGCATTGGGGGTGTAAAACGCACAGCTGGCATGTGATATGGAAAGTTTGCTTGTTTTTGTCAGCCACCAGCCATACTGTCAATAAAAGCTGTTGGCTACCGTTATTTGGTGAAATTGATGCGCATTTTATGATAATTTACGTATTTTTTGCAAGAATATGTGGAAATGATAAGCTTATGTGAGAAAAAGGAAAGTAAAAATTTATCACAAAAATCACATAAAAAAATATACATAAGTAATGAGCTTTCATAAAAGCTTTCATTTACCTTTATTTTGGAAAATTGTAAGTAAAGGCTTAAAAAGATAATATTAATCCTTAGCTTACTGTGTTGGAAAAGCTCTTGAAAACAGAAAGCTTTCGAAGCTTTTGAGCTTAAAAGCGTTTACTTAAATTTTAAATGAGAAACTTAGTTGGTGCTTTATTGTAAAAGACAAATTTACAATTATTACAGCTTTAATGTGGAAACTTTTATAGATACTACTATACGAGTACGAAACGGGAAAGTTTAGTGTCTCAAAAATCTCAAAATCTAAATGAAAAGCTACCTGCAAGTTAAATTTCGAACAGAGCTTTAGACTCATAAAAGCTTTAAACTGACTTCTGAAAGTTTTAAAGTGAAAGCTTTTTTAAATATCATCATGTGTAAAAGTCAATTAAGTTGAAAATGTCATTAAAATAGCAAAAGCTTACCGAAAGTAACAAAGCCTTCATACAATTAGAAAATCCAAAAAGCCTGAAAGCTCTAAGACAACTTTTGCTATATATGCGCATTTGCTAAAGTCAGCTGAAGATTTTGGATTTATGAATATTTTACTCAAAAGCTTTATAAAAGCAGCTATAATATTTTTGGAATTATTAAAAGTAACAAAGTGTTAATACAATTAAAAAGCTCGAAAGCTCTAAAATTTTTGTTAATTGTTAGTTAAAATAATGAATGCCTTCAACAGTAAGAACTTTAAATTACTCAAAATCATTAAAAAATTGTAAAAGCTCTTAGGACTTTTTTGTTGCCATAAGCGTCATTTGCTAAAATTATGAACGAATGATAATGAATGCTTTAAACAACGAGCACTTTAATAAATATTAGAAGATTTCGACCAGTACTAAGAATCATTAAACACGTTTAAAAGCTCTAAGGATTATTTTGTTGCCATAAGCTTTATTTACTAAAATAATGAACTTTAAACTGCGAGAGCTTTAATGATTATTAGACGATTTCGAACAACACTCAGATTCATTAAAAAATTGTAAAAGCTCTGAGGTCTTTTTTGAAAATAGTAGTTAATTTTAACGGTTGAAGGCTCGGGATACAACCAAAAATGTTAATACAACTATTTATATAGTTTCAATTTTTAAAAGTGATTAAATTATAAGGAGAGCACATAAAAGCTCATTTAAGAAATGAAAAGCTTTAATTAAATTTAATTCAAATTTTATTATTAAAAAGTTCTAAGACATAAAAGTTAAGCTTATAAAAATTTTTAACATAAAAATAGTCAATTAAAAGTTGAGAGGTTTTATTTTTATTTTATATTCTCATTTATACTTTTTTGCGAGCTTTCGAGCTTTCATCCATCGTGTGATATTAATAGTATTCAATTAATTATTATTTTATTTCATAAAGATATTTTAGGCCAAACTTTTAAGACAATATTTCATTATATATTACTTTGAAATTTATGCTTAAGCTTTCTCTATTAATCGTATGGAAAAAGCTCTCCATCGTACTCATTTTTAGTGTGCTATAAATTACTTGACATTTAGGGTTATTTATTACATTGACCCCCATTGAAATTTCATCGTGTAATTAACTCAACGCCCGTTTAATATTTACAACTTAATGCGCTACAAAAACACATTTATAGGCAACTTTTCAGATCTAACTCAATTCAGTCAAGCATTAGTGAAGTGTCTGACACCTTTTTTCCTTCAACCACAAATTTGCCATACAAAACTATTTCTCAAATGGTTAAATTTAAATCCATTAACGTCATGATTTATCGCAAGGCTTAAGCTGAGCAGAGCAGAGCGGGTCTATAAAAGGGATGTTACCGTTGGGGAGACGTGTTAATAAGTTTAGGCGCTTAACATTATCTGCAAAAGGCAATTGTGTTGGTGAGACACAAACTCACATGCACATTGTTATAGCAGTTCGATAATATACACACTAAACTAACTGCAAAGGAGTGTCCTTTTTCAGTGGAACCCATGTGTGTTGGAACGTATGTGTAATTACTATTCGCACATTTCTGTGCGCCATTTAGCAAATTAGTTTTATTGTCGCATAAACTGAGATGGCAATTCGTTGGAAAATCATTTTCAAACTACACTTTGTCCTTATAACCCAATACATATGTAGAGTTATACTGCGTGTGTGTACATAGGCGGGTATCTGGTACTTTGATGAAGGTATAAAGACGGTTGTTCTGCTTTCATGCTAAAATAATGGTGTAATGAAGTGTTGCGCAAGGTCAAAGTCGGTATTATTATTGAATTGAGAATTTTTAGAGCGGATCAGGCGTCTTTAGTTTCTCTATCTCTAATTTTTTAATAAATAAACTCTATATGAGTTATAGAGCCAACCATTCCAGCTTTATAATGCTAGGGATAGAGACCCCGAATCATAAAACTGAATAAGGAAGTCAACAACCGCACGAAGCGGACTGGGATCAGTGCACGGCTTTCACAATTCAAGAAGGGCGCTGTTCGGTATAAACGCAGAAAAAGGAGAAGAACTTATCCACACTCCTGAGCAGGTGATCGATGGTTCCAACACTGGCAACAAGAGAAGGCAACGGAAAAAGCCAAGCACGAAGGGTTTAAGGCAAGGTACAATGCGGCGGTCGGAATATGAAACCGTCTCGAAGGCAAGTCCAGCGTGAAGGAAGAGAAGTTGAAACGCCTGGTTTAGTCCGTAGATCGTATGCTAATCGCAATGAGGAGCATATTGCTGAAAAGAGTTAACGTTCGACCCTTTTTGAACACTTCAGTCAATTTCTTTTTCATCAAATCAGTGAACTAGTTACATACTAGTGGTTTTTGGATTACTCCAGTGAATTTTTGGCAACAAATATGCACTAGTTCACTAACTAATTAGGCAGAGTTTATTTTCGCTTACTTTTTGGAAATTATGTTGATTACGTGAAGTATAAAATATTTAATATTTTCCTAAATAGCTACAATCTAATATATTTTTAGTAATGCAGTATACTTTTTTTGTCTTTTAAACGTGTTCACAATAATTTAGTGCTCTCAGTGCTTTAGTTTCACATTAGATTCACTAACTAGTTACAAACTTATCAAACACCAACTTAAATGAAGTTTTTTTTTTTAGCATTTTGCACGTTTTTACAAGAATACAGCCAAATTAGAGAACTAATTGAAGGCTGTTTTTGGAGCACTTCACTAACTAGTTACAAACTTATCTACCCCAACTCAAGTGAAGTTTTTTTTAGCATTTTACAAGAATTCAGCCAAATTAGACACATAATTGAAGGTTAGTTGTTTTTGGAGCACTTCACTAACTAGTTACCAACTTATCTACCCCAACTCAAGTGAAGTTTTTTTTAGCATTTTACAAGAATTCAGCCAAATTAGACAACTAGTTCAATTCAGCCAAATTAGACAACTAATTGCAGGCTAGTTGTTTTTGAACTAGTCACAAACTAAGTTTTTTTTGGGTATTCGCGTGAATTTTTGTCTTCCCGACATTTTTACCTCAACTCAATGAACTAGTTCCACACTAGTTGTTTTTGGACTATTCCCAACTAGTTACAACTCATGCTATTTTTGTGTGCTTCAGTGAATTTTTTTGTCAACCGTACAGTTAAAATCAGTAAACTACTTGCGCACTAGTGATTTTTGGATTACTTACATGTACATGTTCACAAGTAAATAATAAAATTTCAAGGCGTTTGCACTTTGCTCTGTTGTCGCAATTCCATTGCAATAATTAATTAATTTTAGCTACCTATTTAAGGCACTTTTATAGGCATATATATAAATATATATATGTATGTATATATATATTAATTATGCAAATATATATGGATGTTGCAAACAGCAATATATTTAACAGCAAATTAGTGTGTAGTGGTGTGTGTGCGTGTTTACACAAGCATATAACTCATTACCTTAGATAAAGTGCTATTGAAGGCGTCATAAAAGCTACGCTAGACAATTGAGACAAGTTGGGAGGTAAAAGCGGGTAACGTATATGACGCCAGCGACGCATTTTGCTTATGTTTTAAATGTGTGTGTGCATGTTTGCATATATGTACATAAGTATATGTGTGACTATTATGGCGCGTAACAAAAATGAATATCGAATTACTTATTATTTGTCAGCAGCTAATGAACGAACGACTACAGCAACAACAACAACAAAAGCAATTGTGTTTTTTGTGCACTTGCTTACTCACTGTTTCTTCTCAGCTTGCTGACGCTACAGCCGCGCTAAAGGTGTATGCAAACAAGCAGCTATAGAGTTCTACAGCTGGCTTATCATTAGTAGTTTTATTTATTGTTGTTGTTGTTTTCACTATTGTTTTCATTGAGTAATTCTAAGCATTTTGCTCGTGTTGATATTATTTCTCCGGTCATTTTTCATTATTTACGCTGCCGCTCTCCAGTGTACATTGGTTAAACGCCACATAAATGGCAGCCAAATGGCCCGAGTGGGCAACAGCCAATGCCCGGCTTGAATTTCAAAGTGAGTTAAGCACAAGCAATTGATTGAAGAAAATAGCAAAGTGACTTGTCGACAAATTGAATGACGGTAGGAGCTATTCAAGTGCAATAACACTTCCGCTTTCAATGCGTCACCAGAGAATGATGCGCTAAGGCAGCTGGAAAATTTCTATGCACCTTCATACAAACATACATACATACATGTGCATAGTATATCAATATTTATTTAGAAATAGTGTATCATGTGAGTCTTTCGTTTGTGTAAAATTAGGTGTGTTCTATGGAAAATAATTTGATAGAACTTTATTAATTAATTTTTGAATATCAGTAATGCTTTAGAAGTTTTAATACTTCCCTCAACTCCCATATACCTAATACAACTTACAGGTGACTTTATACCGCAACTACTATGAGCAAAAACTAGTAAGACTTTATTCATAATTTTAAAATTCTATAAAATTTATTCTACAAAATCGATGTCATCCCCTTCAAAGTACTCTCCCTTGGCTCCAAAACACGTATGCCAACGTTTTTCTTTCCAATTCTCGAAACAATTATTAAAGTTAATTTCCGGAATAGCCTTCAATGCACTTCACGTTTAAAGTCTTCAATTGACTTAAAACGGTTTAGTAAATAGCCAGAAGTAACACGGAGCTAAATCAGGCGAGTACAGTGGTTGAGGCACGATATTGGTTGAAAATTTCGCGAAAAACTCACGAAGTATCAATGCAGTAAGTGACGGCACATTTTGGTGATGCAAAAACCAAGAGTTGTCGACCCATAACAATGGCATCTTTCCACGAATAGCTTCACAATGCAGACAATGCATAACACTCAATATTATTCCTTGTTGACAGTTTGGCCGCCCGAAAGAAATTCCAGTGCACTACAACTCGATAATCGAAGCAAATTGGCAACATAGCCTAGATTTTTGACCTACTTAAACGCGCTTTTTTCAGCTTCAGTTCAGCTTTGCCACGATATTCGGGTGATTGATCGCCTATTTCCGGGTCGTAAGCATAAATTCAAGACTCAACGCCAGCAATAAACCATTTCATTACGTGCTGCTAGTCGGAAAGCATTGTTACATAGACGTTAACGCGATGCTGTCGAAAAAATTTAGTGATTCTGAAACCAATCGTGCTTTCACTTTTCTTAGGCCCAAAAAGCCTTCAAAATATTCGAAATTTTTCGAATAATTATGGTGATTGCATTTAGAGAAGTTCAACTGTATATACATTTGCTTGGAGTAAGATCCTGTGGTTGATGTTTTACGCCATAAATTCCTTGGCTTTGATTCCTGCATGTTGTAAGAGTTTAAAATATTCGGTTGCACCCAAACTTAGCCCTCCCTTACTTGTTTTTTAGTATTTTATATACTAAAATAATATACAGTGTGCGACAAAACTAAAGCACGGAATCTACCTTGTCGGTATTTAACCGAATAAAATCATAAAATAGGCATTACATGATGTTTTATTGGTTTGTATTATTAGTTCATGTATTCTTCTTTTAAAATTAGTAAAAATTAAACAAATTAACTTATTGAAATATTACATAAAATTAAATATCTGAAGAACTTCAAAAATCTGGTGCGACAAAACTAAAGCACATACCCAATAACTCATATTAATTGCACATTAATTGTTTGTCTAACGGTTTGTAATGATCAGAAAATATTGTATATGTGTAGTTATTAGCTAAATAGAAAAATATTAGTGCATATTCAGTTTCAGTTCGTTATTCGATACGATTGGTTGCATATTAAAGTGAAAGATATATCAATGGCTCGAAATAACTATTCTGTTCATTTTAGAAAAAAATTTGTTAAGGATTTTAAGAAAAGAGAATCAGTTATAACTATTGCAAAAGAGTTTGGAATAAATCAGTCTATTGTTTCCCGAACATTTAGCCGATTTCGCAAAAAAAGCTCTTTGGTTACAGCACATAGAGCTAGAGGGCCACGGAAAGCAACCGAACGAGAGGATAAGGGAGTCATTCGGGCAATAAAAAATTACCCTTTTATATCGGCAATATCTATTGTAAGATAATTACGGTTAAATATATTACAGAGCTCCATACAACGTCGAGCTGTCCATGGGGGGTTTTCATGCTACCTGTAGCAAGTTAGTGCAAAAAAGCCGTATTATTTATTTAAAGAACAGACTGGCGCGATTGGAATTTGTGAGGATGCACATAAATTGAACGATTACCAAATGGTAAACTGTACTTTTTTCTGGCGAACTGAAGTTTAATATCAAAGATTGAGATGGGCTGAAGCTGGTAGGCAGACCGAAGGGACAACGCCTAAATCAGCGCTATAAAACAAGCGCGGTGAAACATGGTGGAGACAATGTACTAGTGTGGGGTTGTTTTCCAGAGAATGGAATTGGGCCAATTCTTTATGTAAACAGTACAATGGACAAATGCAAGCATAAAAATATTTTTTCAGAATATTATGCTGCAGCATGTTGCAGAAGAAATGGTTTTAAAATGGAGTTATCAACATGACAACGACCAGAAACATACTGCTATTTGTGTAAAACAGTGGTTTTTTTGATAACAGGATTGGGGTTTTGAAGCGACTCGCACAATCACCTGATCTCAATCCCATAGAGAACCAATAGGAAATTGTAGATCGAAAAATCAGACGTGAGAATTGTAAAAATAAGGCCGTTTTATACATACAAGTAAAGGTAGCATGGAAAAGCATTTCCTGCGACACATCAAATAAATTAATTGAGTCCATGCCTCGCCGATGTGCACCTGTATTGAAAAATAAGGGATACGCAACCAAATATTGAAAGACATAAATTTTTCAAGCATAAAACCCTTTCGTGCTTTAGTTTTGTCGCACCAGATTTTTGGAGTTTTTCATATATGGAATTTTATATATTTTCTTAATAAGTTCATTTGTTTAATTTTTACTAATTCAAAAAGAAGAATGAATGAACTAGTTATAAAAATAAAAATAAAATCATTTATAACATACTTTACGATTTTATTAATTTAAATACCGAGGAGGTTGATTCCGTGCTTTAGTTTTGTCGCACACTGTATTTTTATTCAAATTTGTAAATGTGTGTGTAAGAAATGCTTCTTTCTTTTTTCAATACTTTAGAATTGAAATAAATTTTTTTAAGGCATACTTTTTGGCGCTTTGAAAAATCTAAATTTATTTTCTATTCCCAAAAAATGAGCTCGAATAGAAGAGAATAGTATTAGAAACACTTCTCTCCTGTTTTCAATACTTTAGAATTGAAATAAAGTTTTTTCAATGCATACTTTTTGGCACTTAGAAAATTTTAAATACATTTTGTATCATTAAGAATTGAGCTCAAAAAAATATCTCCAAAAATTTATATTTATTTTATTTTATGTGCCAAATTAAAAAAAAACGTTTGAAATTACAAATAATTGCATACTTTTAGGCGATATAAAATAATAAGACATTTTAAACTAAGAAAAATGTTTAAGAATTTTACAATTGGAATTTGTTGTTGCATATTGTTTATGGTAGATATATAAAAAATGTTATTTTCCGTATTTTTAGCATAGTTTTAGGCTTAGATATACAGCATCTTCGCAACTTACATCGACATATCTTGCGTAATATTCCTTAAAACCTGATTCTAACAAAATAAATTGGAATAAAATTGTATATAAATTGTGTCTTTGAACATTCTCTATTCTCGAGTTTGAGAGACTTCGAGTTATTTTAGCATAGTTTCAGGCTGAAATATAGAACATCGCTTAAAAATGCATTCTAACAAAACGAGTTGCGATACAATTTTATATAAATTGTGTTTTTGAACATGTTTAGCATAATTTTAGACATATATTGATTTATATTTTCTATAATTTTCTATAACAAGACTGCTTTCTTGAAAATTTACTATCATAGAAGCTTTTCAGACTTATTCAATATGCACAAAAATCGTTCAAACACACCTTGATGCCACATTGTTAAATGCTTCTAATTAAATCAGCGCCTGATGGTATACTAACATACTTATCTATTATTTGTCTTCATGAAACCAACAACCAGCGCGGTTTGCGGTTTAAGCCAATAATTTTTTACGCTTGCAGCAATTTTTTAATTTCTCAGACTCGCTGGGAAAAAGCAGCTGCTCGATTGTTTTTCTGCATAAAACAAACATACAAACAAAGTGTGAAAAGGGTTAGAATTGCTGATTTCATTTCAAATCGAACGGTGACCCCAAACAGTGAGTATTAGTAAGGCGGCCTACGGGTGGCTAAGTGCGAAGAAATTAGTTCATTAGGCATGAAAAGTACGGCACAACAGGATATTAGGGGCGAAATTGTGAGAAAAGTGGCATAAACAAAAGAAAAGGCGGAGTGTGAAAAGCATAAATAAAAGACGTTAATGGCAACAAAGAAGTGCGGTTGGGTTGAGGAAAATGGAGGCAGACTTCTTTCGAAAAGGTTACAAAGGAAGGGGCGGCGGCGAGTGCGTGATGGAGCATAGCCGAGCAGCAAAAAAAAGGTGCTTGTGGCATGTATGTAAATATAATACACTACCTGTTTTATAGGCATTTACAGTTATAAATTTTCAGCGTGTGTGTGCGTGTATGACTGCTGCTGGGTTCAATGGACTCTTGACAGTGCGGTCATGTAGAAAATTGCCCTTTGCCAATAAGCTGAAGACATGAAATATGCATGCATGTGTGTGTTTGTGTATGCGTGTAGCAGTCTAAAGGCATTTTGCACACACAACCGTCTAACACTTTCCACCCCACTGCATACAGTTCCCCTACGGCTAGATTAATTGTGCGAAATTATGAGCACTCGATTGCTTTCTACACCATTTTTCTGTCGCTTTATATATTTTCCCCCAGCATTTGCGCCTAATGGTAGGCAACGATTCTACCTTTACTAGAGTTATGTTACTGTATGTGTGCATCTATGCATTGCGGCACACATATGCTCACACTCAGCGTATTCTCTACATGTCATACATTTTTGCGCTCAGCAGCCATGGTCGGGCCTTTGACTCCTGTAAGTAGGCACTTAAGTAATCGATAATGTATCTAATATTACAATAACCACATGAAAGACACTACATGTGCAATTGATACACCTGTGTGGCTCAGTATACATATAAACATGCATTAGTAAGTAGTGGAAAAGTACGTTTATTGAATTTGCTATTTTCTTATTTATAATACAATTACTACAAGGCAACTAATGACATGTTGGCGCAAGTCGTGAACAAGGGTATTCGGTTGGGGATTAAAGCGTCAGAGCGAGTTTTATTGTTTAGAAGTTAAAAGCATGCTAGTTTATATATGAGTTTATGATTGTAAGGTGCTTTTAGGCGCACAGCAAGAATACAATATTTTTGTAGCCTATTTTAGGAAAAAACTCCCCTAATGCAAGATATCACTTCTTAATAAACTTTATTTCACAAGAAAGTTTTGAATTTTTTTTGCATACTTTTCGGCTTATTTTTTTTTAATAATTGTAGGATGCATTTGAGTTAATTTTTTCATGAAATTTGCGCTATTATTATATAACTGTTAGTTCATAATAAATTTATAGACATTTCTCTGGAGCCCATACATTACAATTTCTCTTGCATACTTTTAGGAAATTCTTTTAAATGCAACATATCGTTATTATTATAATTGAACTACCTCTTTGAAATGGAGTTTGGAGAAAAAGACTTTCAAAAGTGCAACGAAGCCATTTCAAATAAACAATTTATATAATATAATCTTTCTAATGCATAATTTTAGGCTGAATGCTTGAAGTGTTATCATGCGTTTTCACATTAATGTTTAAAATTTTATACAGAAAACAATTTTCATGATCAATTAGATCGAATCTACTTAATATCAAAGTTATTTAGAGAACACTGCTTTTATAAAAAATTGTAATGCATACTTTTCGGCGCTTTGAGAAATCTAAATATTAAGAAATGAGCCCGAAATACTAGTATTAAAAATAATATCTGCAAAAATATATATTGATTGTCTTTGGTGTGCGAACATTATTCAAAACACCGATTAAAATTTTAAATTATTGCATATCTTTAGGAGCTATGCAATTTAATTTGATGATTTTAAACTTAATCGTAAATCTTTTTTCTTATAATTTAAATAACTTGTGTAGTATAGGTAAAATTTTTATGTTGCAGCTAAAATTTTTAAATTGTTGCATATTTTTAGGGGCTATGAAACCTAATTAGACGATTTTAGGATTAAAAGTGACTCAGTATTTTATAAAATCTCTTAATTTGTATACTGTGTGCTATATAAATATTAAAAAAGTTGTCCATTAAATTTTTAGCATATTTTAGGCGCAGATCTACAGCTTTTAAGCTAAGGCCATCTTAGATAGCCTTTGAAATGATTTCTGTCAAAATAATTTAACAAATAGTATATAAATTCTGTTTTTGCATATTTGCAGCATAATTTTAGGCATATGTAATTTTATTTTGTACAACAAGAGTGCGTAAACTGCTAATTTTTAAGATATATTTTCAGTAATACATTGCAAAAATTATTTCTAGCTGAGCCATACGAGTTAAAAAAATCTATTTCAATATTTCTAGCATAATTTTAGGCTCATACTTATATTTATTTTATTAGATACCCACAGTGCAACCTTTTTCCTGGATAAGCAAAAAACACTACCTTTTAAAAATTAATGCTACCATAGTAAGTAATCGCTATATATTACTCTGGAGCCTAAACGTATGCTATGTTGCTAAACACATTTGACAGGACATTAACATAATGGCGACACCTTAGAGAATTCAACGCCTGCGAAAGGCTACAATGCATGTTATGCTTATGCGATAGTGTAATAAAAAGTAAGATGAGTGAGTAAGCTATGAGACAGGTAAGAAAATAGCTAGAAATGTCTAAAGACTTAAAGGGGAAAGCTGAAAGCCAGACCTTCAAGCATGTATAAGTTGAGTGCTTCTGCTGCAAATGGCTGGTTAGTGCTTACTTAGTATGCTCGGTTGGTGTTATGGAAGAAATATATAATTGTTCATTGAGTTGCTACGAAATAGGTGTGCATGCGCCTGGAAGTAGGCACAATAAATGAATGTGTTTTATTTCTTTTAATTTTTTGTGTGCTAGAATGAGAGGGTTTACCGTTCTTTACCGCCGGAAGCTTGTTGCCTTCATCAGCTTCCTTTTAAAGACCTTTTAGGCGCCGGTTTTAAACATGCAAAACGTGAGTTTATTATTTAATGAGTCTTTCGGTCACATTATGCTGCTGTTGTTATAACTTTTAGGCGTTACATTTCTTGGGCATACTCAAAATGGCGCCGACGCTTGCTCCGAAAGCTATTCTTTATATACAGACCTCGCGTGTGAGCCTCTTTCATGTATTTATAGGCTCATTTATGCCGTTGCGTGCGTTCTTTTTTTAGAGATTTAAGTTGTCGCCGTAATTTAAAGTATACATTTTGGCTGAATGCATTTTAGCGTGCCTTAAAATGTTAGCATTGTTGTTTCCATTGTGTAAAAATATTATGCAATTGTTGTGTTTCTCATTAGCACTTCCATAGACTCACCCACCCACCTGTTTAGCGTGCTGCTGAAAACTTCGTTTCTTTGAAGCACCTAAAAGTAGCCTATAACTGCTACATATTTATATTTATGTTAATATATATTTATATACGCTTTTATATATTTTTTGTATGATTATAAGTACATAGCGTGCTGCCGCTCTGCGCACTCTATTGCTTAGTGATATATAGCGTGTGGCATGTGGCATACTTTCAGGCATAAGTCACACTCATTTCCGCATTGATTAATGCTAATGCGATAAGACCGTGTTAGTTGATGTGTAAGCAATTTAATTAACTGTATGTGATTTAAAATGTATTTTACACAAGAGCATATGCCCTGAAGTCAGGAGTACTTATATAGAGTGTTTGAGAATAATGAAATTTGGGAAAATAGGCATGAAGGTAAAAATCCTTTGGAAATGTTCAACAGTGAGAGCAAAGTGTGTACTTCTTAGGATAAATAAAGACTTTACTTGCATAAATAATTGGAAAACATTTTCATAATATTTGTGGCATACTTTCGGGAGCCAAATCACATTTTTCACAAAGTATTTTTTTCTATGTAGATTCTAGAGCTTAAAGCAGCAAAAAAATGTATCCATATCTATTTTTTTAGCACACTTTTAGCGGCGGAGAAAAATCTTTTAATATAAAGTAAATGTTTCCATTGAAATTCGATTTCATTTGCCCTCAATTCTCCTTTTTTAACTAAATATTTGATTGATTCCTGCCAAAAGTTTCCGATTTTTCCCAAGGAGCTGTAGCCACATTTAAGGCGCTTAAAAGTTTACTAAAGTTCTATTTCTAGTTATTTTGGTTACCAAATTCATACTAACTCTGCACTGAAATGCCAACGCATTGAGTTTACAACCACTGCTGTCCTGAATATTTGCTAAAAAGGCACACAGAAAAGCCTTTTACTCGCGCCGAAAAGTAGGCTACAGCAAAACCACAACAACCTTAGACCCACAAGAAAAACATGCAGCTTACAAGCTCAGTAACAGCACTTGCGTTGAACTGTAAATGAGACGAAGAGGCGTTTATTCGGATTTTCTAAGAATTTTAATAAACTCCCATGCGTTGTGTGTGGGTGGGGGGCATGTCTGCGAAGTTAACTCAACTAACGCCCCACAAAAAAGTGACACAGTCCATGCTTTTTACGGCTGCCTGCGTGCGACAGCAGCGCGTTTGATGCAAAATCACATCAAGTGAAAGTAAAAGGGTTAACAAGTTCAAAGTGTTGATGGGGCATTTTAGGCGCACAAAGTTACAAAAGCTGCCCTTTGTTTATTTGTTTTCTTTAGACTACTTCTTGTTGCGCATAATTTTAGGCGCTGCTAGGCATACTTTCAGTTTCTTTGCCATTTTCGTATGGTTGAGTACGCACAAAGCGTTTAGGTCACCAGGTCAAAGTTTTCGGTCGCTCTCGGAAGGGCGAAAAGTCTATATATTTCATTGCTGCTAATGCTACTAGAAGGTCATGTGGTTGTTGTGTATACTTTTGGGAGATTTTAATTAAACTTTTCAATATCTAAACAAGGTAATTGTTAGCCGCCTACAAATATATAAGCGCATTGCCATTCGTTGTGATTTGTTTGATGTAAATACTAATTTTTCCAAGCACAAAAGTATGCAATACTTTAAAAGTTTGTCGAAACTTCGGCAGAAATTTGAAAAGTAGCACTTTAAGTAGAATAAAGAAGCTTAATTCTCAATAAAACTGGAAAAAATATTTATATGAGCCTAAAAGTATGCAACGCATAATATAAAAACAAAGTTATTTTATGAATATTTGACATATAGGCGTTGTAATTCATTTAATTGAGTTACATTCATGCTTACTTGTGAATTTTATATGAAATCAAATTTTGTCTTCCAAGCCCAAAAGTATGCAATATTGCGAAAAACTGATCTAAATAGAATAACTGCCAAGAAAAGAAATATCTTAAGCTATACAAAAAGCAAATGCAAGTCAAAAGATTAATTTTATTGTTTTTTAGAATATGCGCCTATTACCATACTATACTATGCTATCAAATGCTTAAAAATATGTGCAGACAAAATTCATTTCTCACAAAATGCCTATAAACTTACATAAAATTGCTTTTCTCATCGAAAAATTAACGAAAATATACATGAAATAACAGCGCGTAAAACTATGCTACACAATATGCTTGCAAGCCTTAATTGCATGCTTAAAAGAACACAACTTGTACAAATGCAAGTGTAGTGTGCACGGAAAAGTAAAATAATTTTATTTCCAGCCTACCAAAGGTCCTGCGCATACAAGGTTTAAAGCTGAAGACCCTGAAAGTATGCTTTATTGTTATAATAAGCCCGACTATAATAACATTAAATATTTCTGTGTAATTCGTTTGACACAATGCTGTGAATCTTTAATTTATTGCATTAAACTCACAACAAAGCTTGCAGTTACAAGCAAATTTCACTTTAGCCCATAAATATGCAATGCCCGTAATTATTTATTAACAATATACCATGTTAATGCAATGAAGAACATATTAACCATATTATGCATGCAAAAATGCTTAATTAATGCATGCAGCTTTTGATAAGCTGTATTACAGTATACAGCCTGAAAATATGCAATAATTTCGGGCGAAATAATTTTATGATAAAATTTGTTGGCAAAAAGATTGAAATTCTGTGGAAAGCACATAAATATAATAATATATATTAATGCTGCAGTTTTTTTTATAGCAATGCTGAATAATTTATGATATAAGCGCCTATAGGTATGCAATATTTTCATATTTGGCTTTTTATTTGTTGCCATTTACACTTTAATTTGCTGCTGTCAGCAAAATATTTCAATTGCAGTTGCTGTCGTTTTGCAAATTAGTTGGCTGACAAACAATATTTTAATGTTTCAGCCGGAAAGTAGGCATAGAATTGCGGAAAACGCAATTTTTATTGCAAAATCACTTTTAATCGAGGAACAAATTGAATTTTCGAAGCACAATTTTCGTTGATGTGTATAATTATTCTAAATAATGTTCGTATAAATTTCGAAAAAAATGCTCTTCTTTTAACTGTGACGCATAAGAGTATGCAATAAAAGCTTAAAATACAATTTTACCAAGTGGCACTTGAAAAAGCATGTTGAATGTGCAAATTTAATAGTATTTTGTGATAAATTAAGTTCCCTGTGGTTGCCTGAATATATATAAGAATTATTTCATTTATTATTATGGCGCACAAAAGTATGCAAAGCTTGCGTGCAACAATATTGTTTGAAAAAATGTTCGAGCAAATAAATTTGTATACTAAAAAATTAAAAAAAAGTAATTTATGTGTACATAAATTCAGTGAAGAACAAGAATTGCGCTCGCCTAAATGTATGCAATAAAAATTTTAACAACATGTCAGCTGCACTACCGAAGCAGCACTTTCAAAAATTTAATTAAGTTGCACATAAACTGTAAATTAGCGTTATTAAATTTGCGTTTCTTTTATGAAATCCATAAACCTAATCTAACCAACTTGTGCACTTTTTCATTTTGTCCTTTCAGCGCCTCGCATGCTTCACGGAATTCAATAATTTAATTAAGGTAAGTTTACCACTGGTATGACAATCATAAACCAAAAACAAAACGAAAAATGCGACAACAAAAGGAAAACAAAAAATTGTCATTAAAAGTATACTTTTGCGCGCGCACACACTTCACTACGTCATAAAATATGTCATAAAATATAAGTGTCTTTTATTTGCAAATGAAGCAGTGTGTCGGCAAATGACGCCAGTCATCAGCAATTTCACCACAAAACCGCAAAAAAATAAGGCTGACGACAAAAAAAAACGAAGCTGCAATAAAAAGCAGTTGAGGACAAAATCAATTCGGCAGCACATTTTTTCTCTTATTGCTTTACTTTCTCGGGCTATTTTTGGATTAAACAAACTAGCATAATTCGGTCAGTAGATTTTCTGCCTGTTTGCCACAATTTTTTCTCCTACACTTCACACTAACCACTGCTTTAGTGATTTCAATGGCTATCGTATAGTATATTTTCAGGCGCACACCAGCATTTTTTCAAGTGAACTTGCTGCGTGTGTTTATTCAATTTGCTCTTTGTTGCCTTGGGCCACTGGCGAAAAATGAAACAAACGCAGCAGTAATATTGAACCGCAAATGAACTTAGGAGACATAGCAGCATTTTAGGCGTTTTGCAGTACAATGAACTTGAAGCTATATATGCCATGAAAAAATTGTCTGCAGTGCTGTGGGTGGAGATTTTTATGGGTACAAAGAGCGAAAAAATATGATGATTTCCTTTTCCTATGAGAGATCTGTCCATTGCTGTAAGAGGATAATATGCACTTGGAGAAATGTTGTTAGAAAATTTAGGAAATATGAGAAAGTTGCCAATTTTTTTCAAATATCAATTAAAAAAATTTAAGCTGAAGAACCACTTTAATATAACATATAACTAAAAAAAATAGTGTTTTGAAAAAAATCAAATGCGAAATAATTTTTGTAAGGGTTGCCAGCTGTCAAAAAAATTTCTTAAGTTTTTATACAATTATTATTTTTACCAAAATTAGAAACATGTGGGAAGCATAAAATTAAATATTTTGATTTTTTTGTAAACGTTGCCACTTTATGAAAATTAATTTTTAATTTGATGTTAAAATATTTTATAACTGAAATATAAAAACTTGAGAGTGAAATTAAACAGTTCACAGAAAATTTTAAAATTTGTGGTTTGAAAAAAATTAGATTTGAATTTATTTTCGGTAAGAGTTGCCACCTGGTCAACATTTTTTTTTTTTAAGTTTTTATACAATAAATTTTTTTACCAAAGTTTGAAACATGTTAGAAGCGCGAAATTAAATATTTTAATTTATTTTGTAAGGGTTGCCACATGTTTAAAATTTATTTTTAATTAAATTATTTAATCAATTAAATATAACAATTCGAAAGCAAAATTAAACATTAAATTAAATTAGAAATAGTCGAATAATATTTTTCAGAAGGGTTGCCATCTGTTTGAAAATATTTTATCACAAAAAAATTTAACTACAAAAAAATATATTAAATAAAGTAATGGTAATTTCATACATACATATGCAATGTTCTAAATATATTTTGTGATAGTGTTGCCACCCTTCAGTACTTTTTTTAATTTTTATGTTGGAAAAATTAATTGTATAATACAACACTAGAGACAAGCAAACAAGAGGCTTGAGAAAAATATTATGTTATTTGAAAAGTGTTGCCATCTGTTTGAAAATATAAAATCAAAAAAAATCTATATGAATAATGTAACGCATTATACATGGCTATAAATAAAAGATCATTAATATTTCTTAAGTAGTGTGTTGCCACTTGTCTGTTTTATTTTTTATACTGAAAAATATATTGAAATAATAAAAATAAGGAGATTTAAGAAAATTTTATAAAAAAATCCTTTGGTAATATTTTTTGAAAGAGTTGCCATCTGTTTTAAAATATAAAGTCACTAAATTTTAGTATAAAGAAATACTGGGCTACAGAAATCAATCTTAAAAACTTTAAAATAGCTCATTCAATTTTCGTAATGAGGTGAGGGGCTGCCACCTGTTTTACATTTTTTACAAATCAAATGATATTACTTTAATTAAAAAATCTCTTATATTAATGGAAACCTCAATTTTTTTCAGTGTAGTTTCTAATAAGCAGCAAAAATGCGGGAAATCTTCATCGAACATTTTATTTATTCCCCGTACCTTTTTGGAAAATAATACGCCATTCGATAAGCAGCAAATAAAAGCAAGAAAATTGCCTGACACACGCGCGTGTGTTGACCTACGTGGCAGTGCGATTGGCAGGGAAGGGAGACAAGCGAAGATAGTATAATAGGCTTTGTCTAGATTCGATTGTCTTGTTTATGAGCCCAAAAAGCTCTAAGGCTTACGCACAATATGCACTCATACCCGCTTAACACGGAGCAATGCCATTCACTCTGTCATACAAAACCTCGGTGGTCAGCTCCGCGGCAACGACGAATTCCCTGCGGGCAGCAAAGGAGATACCTTGATTTCTTCTATATTTTTCTTTTAGTATTTCTACGGCGCCTTCTGCATTATCTGCCTACGAACTAAGGATTCTCTGCCGCAGCAGAAAACAATAATAAAAAAATTATAGATTACAACAAAAATATATTACTTCAACTTCATTTGCTTGCTGCTTGCGTTCACGGTACACATGTAAATTTATTCTTGTATATGTGCGTGATTTTTTCCCCAGCTATCTTTACTTATTGGTGGTGGCTATAAAACCGCAGAGCAAGCGATCTACTTTCATGTAGCCATCAGCGTGGGTACTGCGATTCCCTGCCATCTCGAAATAATCTCTTTGGGGCTTTTGGGTGTTATGACTGCTGCAGGGCAGCAGCATGGACATAGCGCGTAGACGCAATGAGTGCACAGTTCAATAAGACTGTATCGAAAGCATTGTTGAAAGGGAAGCTACAAAAATTGTCTGTATAAGGAAGACGAAGAAATAGTAGGCAATCCCAAAAAAATATGTCAATGTGTGGAAAAGATACTTAAAATCAAAGTGCAGTTAAAGTAAATCTGACAATACTAGCATAGATGGAAAGTAGATAAGACATATTTAATGAATTTACTACTAAAATGTAGTATACTTTTTAAACTATATCATTATAAAGATAAATTTATGAAAAAATCAACTATTTCCTATTGTTTTTTAAATTTATGCACGAGCGTATGTGTTTTTTGTATGTTATACATCCAAAAGTGTGTATTTAACAAAAATTTTTAAATGAGAAGAAATTTTTCATGTGGAACGCAAGTGGAATGTACTTAAAAAAATTGTCTAAAAGTATATAAAATATGTTTACGCTGTCCTATGCTGTTTTTCAATAAGAACTGTGTGGATTATATGTGGATCGAAAGAAAAATTGCAATATTCTGCATAAAAATAGCTCTCACGTAAACATATGCCTCAATTGAGGGTAAAAAAATTAAAACGCATGTGGACCGTATGTGGAACGTAAATTAAATTAGTGCAATTTTTCAAAATTTAGCTCACACGTGAAAATTTAAGGGTAAAAAAGAAAACTCATGTGGAACGTGTATGAAAATTTTGGAATTTTATAACCCACAAATGCAAAAAAGTATGAAAAATGCACTTTATTGATTTCTGCCATACATATAATAATTCAAACAAAAATTCATTACTAATACGGCTACTTTCGAAAAGCAGAAATGATACTGTAAAAGTAAATATATTGTTTAGAATCCCCTAATGAAACATAGCACATACATATGAACATACATATGTATGTATTTTTAATAAATGTATTTTTAATGAATAAATTCGTATTTTTATATGACCATGCGCCAATTTTTATATCTAAAACACTTACGAACGAAAATAAAAGCGTAAATATCTCATTTAATTGTGAAAAGAAAAGCTTTCGGCACTTACCATTTGAACTTTAGCGCAAAAATAATGACGGATGAAATGAAAAGAGAAGAAAAGTGAAATAATTAGTATAAAATGCAAATATGTACATATGTATATCTTAATAAATTTTAATATCTTAAACTTAATGGCTTAAGAGCTTAACGATTAAAATAAACAAATATACAAATATAAAGATATGTATGCATCTATTTTTTCTTAGCCAAACACTTCGCAGTGCAAAAAACAAGAAGGTAAACAAAGGAACAAAAATAAAACTAAGAACGCGCCATACTGGCTGAAATAAATGAACAAACAAATTAATAACAGATGTGCGAATAGATGAATGAATGACGTTGCGAGTAAGTGCGTTGAAGTGGCAAAAAATGGCAAGCAGTAAGCGTAGCAACAATTTTTTGTATACAAATGCTTGGTCAATAATAAATGAATAAGCATTTATGCAACGACGTGTGGCAAAATGATGAACGTAGTGATGCTGTACGCTCTAGATGTATTGACGTAATTCGTATGGCAAACAACAGTTTTATCAATAAAATTACGTTGTTCAAAATTCTTTTGCAAATGAAAGTAAAAAAAAAATATTAAAGCTGTTTGCAATAAAAATACTGAAATGCTGTTGCAGATATTTTCATTAAATATTTGTGGATCGTAATGCCAATGTGTTTAATTTTTTGAGAAATATGAGAAACGTAAAACTTACAGTTTCGGGCAAATATATTGATTTACATATTGTGGATCCCATGTGGATTGCATGTGGAATGTACAGAAAAAATATTCAAAGTGCTAATAACATTTTTTTATAGAAATTGTCCGCTGTATGTCCATTATAAATGTGGAACCTATGTGGATTGTAAGCGGAATGTTCAGACAACCATTTCCAAATGGTTGTAAAACTAACTACTACATGAAACTTGAAAGAAGCAAGCGTAGAAAAAGTTGAAATAAATCAAAAAAAAAATTGAAAGACAAGTGTAAGAGTGACACCAAATAAATAAAGTTAATGTTAACGACTTTAAATTTGTTGTTCGTTGGCAGATAACTTGTCAATGGAAGATCAAAATGCACGACAAGTAATTTGAATAACAATAATAAAGTAAGAACAAGGTGAATAAAATGTGGATTGTAAGTGGAACGTATGTGGAACGCAAATAAAAATTGTCTGTTGACTCTTAGGCTGCCATATAGAACACTAAAAATATTAGAATTTGCCTTATATAACAGAAAACAGCAATAAATCGACAATTGCTCAAAGTACTTTATATTGAAGATTGGCTTAACCGCCCTTTGTAGAACAATCAGTTTCTATATTATAAATTTTGCTTTGATTTTTAATTCCTTCTACACTAAAACAATACATTTTTCTACGCAAATTCCTACAAAAATTTGCTTGCTTTAATACTGTGTAAGCCTTCATTTAACACCGCCTGAGGTTGGATTACTACACAGAAGTAAGCTCCTCTGAGTAAGCGCCACTTTTCAACAGTTATTCAGCGCAGAAAGGGTATAAATTTAATTAAGCTGAAGAATTTCTCGTTCATTTAATAAGTAGTTATTTAGTATGCATGTATTGGTGTAAAAACACACACTCACACACATTCAATGTGGCAGTGGTGCGCATTTGATTCACAACAGGGAACAATAAATTAAAAGGTTACAAGCCGAAAGTTAGTAATGCTTTGATGAACAAATCACTTGAGTCGCCCAAACGCAGTCAAATTCGTTAACACAGCAACACAGTAGGCTGATTTTAACTACACATTGTTGCTCTTGCTTTTATGTGCTTACGCTAACTGGTTGGCTACAACGTGGACCGGGGTCTATTGGGTCAGCTGTGTGTTGCTTGTTTGCTTGTCAATTTGGCAACGTAGCGGCGTGCAGAGTACAATAAGTCCCAAAAGTGCCGATATAGAAGATAGGGAAACAAGTGAGATTACGAGTTGACGGCGCGATGGGCGTATGCGTGTTTTCTGTGCGAATTACGGGAACATACACGAGTAACTTGTGTTGCTGTGCGTGTGTCACAATGTGCTGCCCACACTCTTTACGCACACTGCTTTGTTTGCTTGACACTGTGAGGAGCGATTTCCGTGGGAGTCCCACTTACCCTAGCACGTTCACACTTATGCACACATACATTCGTACATTTGTAGTTATGTATAGGCCTTGCTAACAAGCAAGTGGTATGTACTGGCTATAGCCATGTTTGCCCTGTCACTTGTTGGGGTGTTGTGTTTGTTAGCTTTTTGTTTATCAGCGCATGGCTCAACAAAATAAACAGTGTTAATGTAAAAAACATGCAACAAGCGGGTAGCATTTGGCTAGACCTCTGCTATGCTTTGGTTTTCATAAAGACCCATAAATATTTATTAAAATTATGTAAATATTTATTAAAATAATGCGTACGCCAAATTATATGCAATAGAGATATGTTTAATTAATGGGAAAATTCCAAGTAAAAAAAAATTTACAGCGATTATAAATTGCTAAGCGTTAAGGGATAGAGTATGTATGTAGTATGTATTTGTATAAAATGGAAAAAATATATATGTAAACATAACATTTTTGGGGTTTAATAGCAGTAATATCTCATTATAATGGCATTATTTGTTCTATGACAATATGTTTCACTTCCAAATGTGCTTAAAAATAGTAAAATTATGTGGATCTTATGCGACGAATATTTAAACACAAAAACTAACAGCAGCTTTCATATAATACTAGTCAAAATAATAAAATTTGTGTGGAACATAAGTGGAATATAAGTGGAATATAAGTGGAACCTAAATACATTCTATGTTTTCATATAATACTAGTTAAAATAAACAAAATTGGTGTGGAACATAAGTGGAATATAAGTGGAACCCAAGTGTATTCTATGTGGAATGCTTAATTAAATATTTATGAGGTGGTTTAAACAAATTTCCACACGAAAGTTTAACCTAATAGCTGAAAGAGATTCGAGTTATTTGTGGAACGCTTGTCGTTTGCAAAACATTTATCTTATAATGAATGTATTTTTTTATAACAAAAGAAAATGAAAAAAACATTTGAATAAATGCTTCCCTGTTGTTCGCGTTTTCAAATTAATCTTTAAAAAAAGTTGTAAAAACAATACGAAGAGTGTGCTGAGCATATGCAAAGTAAAGACCTGCGATAACGTCTGTTATTGGGATATATCAGATACCAGGTTAAAAAGTCTAAGTCCTTAAATAAGTTATCTTATCATATAGTATATCTATTGGTATAAATCGATGTGGAACTTATGTGGAACATATCATGTAGGCATTGAATATGGAACATAGAAAACGATTTCAAAAGTTATAAAAAAATAATTTCAAAATGGTTAAAATAAATATATAATAAATTTTCATTGTTAAAATATTTACAAACAGTTTTTGTTTTAATATTTGTGGGAAAATTTTATTTCTGAAAAGAACACCAAACTGTCAGTATCTACTAAATACTTTAGTTATATTTGAGCAAAGATAAAATCGTAGTAAATGAAAGGTGGTATTTCATTCCGGAATTTAAGTGGAATACACATATGTACATATGTGGATTGTATGTGGAATATAAAAAAATATTATTTTTATGTTTATATTATTTCTAATGGCAGTAAATCAGAGATGACACTGTATTGTGGAACTTAAATGGAACATATGTGGATTGTATGCACAATGTAGAAAAATATTTTTTATATGTATCGCTAAAATATAACTAAGTAGAAAGTGATATTTCATTGTGAAACTTAAGTGGAACATATGTGGATTGGATGTGGAACGTAGAAAAATTTACTATATTTTCTAAAAAATGCGAAAATAATTTGATTTTCAAAAAGAACAGAATTTTCCATAAAACAACAAAAATTTATTATGTATTACAACTTAAAAATATATTTTCTTTTCTCTCTGACTTAGAATGGCTTGAAAATTTACTTTTGGCGCTTAAAATATAATCTAAGAAATTTTTAATTAATAATTTACAGTGGTTTATAAAATATGTAAATATGTATAACTATGTAAGCATAACGAATGTGAATTTGTTTATAAACCCAAAATAATTGTATATTGAGCATGCATATACAAGTATGGATGTATATACATACTATACTGTATGAATATACTTACTCACTTTAGATGTATGTAAGTATAGAGCTTAAGGACATTTTTTTGATAGGAGCGTATGTGATTTGATATATTTTATGTATAAGTGTTATATACCACCCACGAGGTATAAACCTCTTTTAGTATGTAAAGTGAAATAAATATATAACTAATCTTATTAAATGATTACAGTGAATTTTCTGTATACTTGCATATATTATTCTACTAAAAACTATCTTAAGCACTTAAGTACTTAATGCTATTAAGAAATCAAGCACTTAAAATATTACGACTAAATGCTAAAAGCCTCCTACATAGTTGGAAAATTGTGCACGAAGCAACAAACTGTAATAAATACCATATTTTTTCGTTTCTCCACTGAAATATCACATTTTGATATTTATTTATTTTTGTGCTGCTCAAAAAGTTGACGCTAATTAAAAGTGATATAAATTTTCATTAACTTTTAAACAATTTAATTAAATTTGCTGCCTTTAATGCTATTATATTTCGCACGTTACTTTTCCATCAGCCCTACAAAACCTTGAAAATTCAGCCAACATATGGTCGCAGCTCCAGTCAAGCAGCTGCCGTCATGGCGTATACGTAACATGACTTTGGCATGAGTGCATAAATAAAATGTTAATCATACGCCGTGTGGGGCCAAATGCGAAATAAAATGCACAAATAGCAGCAGAAAACGAAGAGAAAGCATAAAACCGAATAATGCAAAGCGCCAGCAGACAATGCATGCACAGAAGAGTAAATAACAAAAAATGTTGCGCCACTATTGACGCACGCATTGACAAAACGAGAGTGGGAGGCGCACAAAACCATCGAAAAAAGGAAATAAAAAAAATGGCAAATCGAAAAAAACACTAAAATTGGAATGAAAAGTAAGCGCGCAGTATAAAAAATACAATTGTAGTCAAGTCTAAGTAAGAATTCATTTGCCAGTGTATGTGTGTTTGAGCACAAGTGATTCTGTTGATTGTAAGCGGCTTTGGGTCAGGAATTGTCGACGGCAGGCAAACGGTGGCAGGCGCGCATGTACACAGCATACATTTGTATATACATATGAAGGTAGATTGAAGGGCGGAAATTTTGTATGAAAATTTATAGCGCAGCAGACACACACTCTTACACATTTATGTATGAAACTCGCAACTCATTGCATTTAGCGCGGCGAGCTCCAATTTTTTCCACAGTTCAATGCGAAAATTAGTACAGCATGAGACAGAGCTGCGCTGCTTATATAGGGTTTGGCGCAAAATGGCACAATAGTAAATGTGGGCGTTGAAATGCACTAATTTTCAATATCAGCAACAACTGCTTGCTACCAACAATATTTATTTTCATTTGGTTGGCAAGCTATTGCGGCATATGCGTGGGATTAAAGCGTGTGGCTATTTATGGGTATAGAAATAAAAGTTTCGCTGTGCAAACGTATTGCGCGCAGGCATATGTAAACTAGCTTATGAGCTTACTTGGCAGCTTACTTACTTTTCATGAGCATTTCTCGTATGCGTGCAAAATTCAAGTTTTGGAGCTACAAAAGCTACTATACGGTATGTGAAGATATTTACTTTTATATTAGTTCATTATTCCGGAAATAAAATTCGACCAGTTTTAAAAACTTGTTATGCCAGTTTATACAGGCTTTACGGAAATAAAATTCGTTCAGTTTTAAAAATTTGTTATGACCGTTTATATCCGTTTTCGTGCACTTTCAAAATTCGACCAGTTTTAAAAACTTGTTATGCCAGTTTATACCAGTTTAAATTAATTTCTAAAAATATTTGTATGCTGCATAAGTTTAATTAAATGCGATATTTTCAGTTTATACCACTTATGCATGGCTCGTGTGCTTAAAAAACTTTAAATATGGAGCAAAGAATGCTGCTAAATACTATCTGATTATATTACACTCGCACAAATTGCTTATTTTTGCTGTAATAATATTTGAATTTACTAATTACAATTTCTACCACTTTTAATTTTTTTACCATTTTTAAGAATTTTATACCAGTTTTAAAATTTTTACGTATAATTTATTTGAGTTTTTTATAAATATATGTATATTGAATTTAGTAATTGCAGTTTATACCACTTTTCAATTTTATACCACTATTAAGAATTTAAGTTTATACCAGTAATAAAGTATTTTAATAAGCTAGTTAAAAACCACATAGATTTCAATTCCGGGATGCAACCAGGCATCAAATGTGATCCTTTTTATACCAGTTTGACAAAAAGTCTATCTTTCGGTATAGATAGATGGGAAAACTTTGACTTTAAATTATATAACTAACTCCGCTTCGGATTTATCTAAAGGTGCTCGTCTTGTTGGCCTAATAGCCTGCTTTTTTATTACGGAAAATGTTCCTGTGGCCGGGAACCCAAATTAAAGACAGGTCTAGTTCACTCGCTAGTGAGCTTAAAGCCTTTCTGCAAATTGATTAACTGCGCTGGAATTAATTTCTGGTATGGACAACGCCGCAGCGTTATGGTGTATATGGTTGCTTTCTGTATCCTCCCACAGTTATTCAATAGAGCATTCTATACCTCTCTATACCTACTACGCTGGCTGAGTTTGGTAGTCGGAAAGATAGAGTTTCGAGATCATCGGAATATACACCAGCACCCACCCGCAGTCGATTTTGGACCCGTCTTTTACCAAACCTTCCACGCCTAGAGGGTATCCTTACCTGCAAGTGGCTATTGAAATCTAACCTTGGGTGAATATAGTACTATACATGTGCATGTACTTATTGTTTTTCTTTTCCAACCTCCTAATTGCTGTATTTTTATGCGTAAGTAGTCAAGGATTATGTTTATTTTATTTGGAACGTATGTGGATTGCATGTGGAACTTAACTAAAAAGTCATAAAATATGATTGAAGCCTATTTACATTCACTAAAAAAACTACCAAACCCCACAAACTAAAGTGGAAATCATGTGGACCATAAATAAAAAGTGATTAAATGCAAGTACAACCCATTATCCGATGTGCTTATTATTACAATAGGCACACAGCAATCCACATATATAAATGTATGAATATTGTGCATATATATTTGCATGTATAACTAGTGTCCCTTCCTCTTCTACGCTATCTGCTTATTAACCGCTTTCATTGTTTATCTTATGGCTCGCCTTAATCGCTTTTATTAACTTAAATGGCAATTATAGTGATTTATAGGTGTTAATTGCCGAAATCAAATAGTAAATTTACAAAAGACACGCATTAGAATAAACAAGTATATTAAACATAGATACACACATATGTAAATGTGTGCATACACATATGTATGTATGTATATACACACAAGAATGCTTACATGTCTAAAAATGCGATAGCGCATACAGGAAAATAACAATTTATGTTATAAGTATGTATGTATGTATGTATATATTAACGTAAAGCTATAGCATATACAAAAGATTGTATATATTTAGTCACGTGGGAACATTTGGAACATATGTATACAGGAAAAAAATCAAAGGTGTTTGTTATCATTATTGTAAGAATGCATAACTAAATATATATATAAGCAGATACTTGTATATACATACTTATATACATATGTATATAAATAAAAATGTAATTATTTAATCTATACAAAAGATGTTGCTTTTGTTTATTTCCTTACTAAGAATTCGCCTTAGTGAGGAACGATTTATTTGGCGGAAACTATTTTCAATAATAATAATTCCAAATATAAAGCAATGTATTTTACCATGTATATATTGAATTACTTATATGTATGTATTTATATAAGTATATATGTACATACTATAACAGCTCACAAATACTTGATTTTCCACTAGCTGTAGCGTGTGGTATACGAAAACAATTGTGTATTATTGCCCAAAATCAACAGTAATGTGAAAATTATGTAAATGAAATGTGGAATTCATGTGGAACCCATGTGGATGGTATGAGGAACGTAATATATTTAACTTAAACATGTACTTATTAATCAAAAAATTATATACTTTTACACAACAACAATGTGGAACATATCTAGACAAAAACTTTTCTAATATTGACAAAAATAAAATTAATATTTATTCTCGTCAACAGCAATATGCAAATTATGTAAATTAAATGTGGAGCGCAAGTGGAACCCATGTGGATACTATGTGGAACGTAATATATTAGCTTAAATATAAACTTCTTAATTACTAACGTGTCAAAACGTTATAATTTTACACAACAACAATGTGGAACTTGTTTAAAAAAGAACTTTTAGTAGTGAAAACGATTTGAAAATGTGCGCTCATACGTATTATCTGCATACATACATTTTTTTGTAATGCTTTGTTTGCTTTAATTTTGCTTTTCCAGCAGACTTGTAAACATAAATAGCGTGAAAACTTACATCTGCTTTATCTTTTCCCAGGTATTTCTCAATGTAAGCAAGTATTAAGCGTTTTATTATGCAATAAAGCTGGCAAAGGATGTTTATATATTAATCAAAAGAATTCTTTGTGTTGATTTTATTGATTAACATTTGTGCTGTAATAAGGTTCTGCTTTTCGTTTGAAAAATAATTTATTATAGCTTTGGCTTGCAATAAATTCTGCAACTTAATTTTCAGTTGGTACTTTTCCGATTGCAATGGTGTTGATAAGTTTGATGTATGTACATATACATTTATTTTTTTTTTAACGAAAATAGTTTTAGTTAATACTTTTCCGTTTGCAGCGGTGATTATAAAATTAAGATAGTGTTATTTTTGAAAACGAAAATAAGTTTGGTTTCAATTTGTGTATTGTATCTACATCCATACATATTACTGAATATTTTTTTAATGAAAATATTGCAGCAATGTTGTTTAACTTGCCACATAAAAACGTAAAACACAACTAAATGTTAATTTTCTTTAAAAAAAATAAATAATTATAGCACCGACAAATGTTATCATAAAAATTTTTTGTGGAACGTAAATTAAAATAAGGGAAATAATGAATTCTTATATGCTAAAACCCGTACATACCACAAAAATGTAAATTAAATTTAAAATTAGTGTGGAACATAAGCGGGATGCATGTGGAACGAAATCAATTCTTTCCAAATTCACTTTAATTTTGTTCTGCCATTCGTTTAAAAATGAAAAAATAGATTTTAAACAAAATTCCATAATAATAACACGGACAAATGCTATCATAAAAACATTTTTGGATCGTAAATGAAAATAATGAATTCTGAAAATGAAAATTACGAAATTTTGAACGTTAAACTCTGTATATACCACTAAAATGTTGATTCAATTTATAAGTAATGTGGAACATATGTGGGCTGCATGTGGAACGAAACTTTTTTTCGAAATTCCCTTGAATTTATTTCCTGCCATTCGTTTCAAATAAATGCACAATTTTTGATGATTTCTTTGCAGTTTTTCAGCATAAATTTAGGTTCTGATACCACTTCAAAGAGCAAATTTATACGCTCTCCATCTCAAGGAAAAATACCATCATACAATTAAATTTATAAATTACGGTTTCCACAGTGTAGAGCGAAAAATATTTCCCCAAGTTTTGTAAACATTTCCTGCGTTGTAAATTATTTTACAGCTCAAAGGCGTGTCATGAACTCTGCTTAATAATGTTCCAAATTTATGACTGAAGAAATGCAATAAGTCATTTAAGAAACTAAATTCTTAAAATTTTTAAACTGTTTTGCTTGGGTTCTGATTCAAATTATTGGCGCTTTGAAGAGTACTTAACTCATGGGGTGTTAATAAAAAGTTTATAAAATATTATCTGTCTGAATATTCTCTGATCTTTTTCAATATTTTTTTAACATTTCAAGAGGTGATGGTAATAAATTTGTGCATACATATGTATATACCCGAACTTACATACATACGTGCATACGAAATTCGTTACTTGTATACATTCACATATTCTCTATTAGCTATCCACTGAACCGTGTTGATTTAAATTTATTTTCCGCTCAACACGCAAGCATTTTATGTGAACACGAAATTAATTCTTGTATTTACACACGTAAATTGTTTACGATTGGTGGCAAGCATTGGTGAAGTTCACGGTAAACAATGCTGCGGACGGACGATGTGTGACTTCCGGAAAATACGCGGAATAAATAAAAATTTATTGTTGTGAAATGTTTTCGCAGACGGCAGGATTGTTTAATTTAGAAAAATTGTTATGAGTTGCGCAAAAATGTTTTTCTTTTTGCAGAAAAGTAACAAAAACATATAAAATGGTAAAACATAACTGTTGGAAAGCGAGTAAAAGTTTAAAAATGCATTTATGTGATGTGGAACTTAAGTCGATTTTAAATGCAAACGCTTTTCTTGCCCAAATTAGTACCAGTATAACATATGGCAACATTTAGAGCACATAAATTTTGTGGAACATATGTGGAACATAACTATTATTGCTTAATATTAGCTGAAATGGTCGCATATTCTCTGAATAAATGAAAATCTTACTTAAATACAAAACTTTTTACTTATATTTCTGCTTTAGAACCTATAAATTTATAAAAAAAAAATTAAACAATTTTCTGCAAACGAATGGATTTCTTAATAGAATAATTGCTGAGGTGAAAAAATATGTTTTTATTTTTTGCAGCATAATAAATGACGAGTGGTAATATAAAAATTGGAGATTTAGAAAAAAGCTAATTGTATTGCATAGACATTATGTGGAACTTAATTCTAAGTGTAAACGTTTTTCTTTCTCAAATTAATACCAGCATTACATGTTACAACATTTAAAGCACATAATTTGTGTGGAACATATGTGGAACGTAACTATTATTACTTTATTTACGCTAAAATGTTCGCATATTTTCTGAATAAATTTAAATATCGCTTACACTTAAACTTTTTTCACTTACATTTGTGCTTTAAAACCTACGACTTTGCTTGAACTAAAAAAAACCAAGCTATTTTCCATTTATTTTACACAACCACTCGACTTACAGTGCAGTAAAACTTAATTCGTAGCTACTCTTCAGCTTTGTCTAAAACAGCTTTGAGAATTCATTAATTTTCGCCACGCTTCTGGCATTTGTATATTACGTCTTTCAGTTGTCTTGCAACGCTGCTTCTTTTTGTTCGTATTTATTTAATTATATACATTCCCCCTTTTTAGCTTCCGCAATTAAATTTGTTTTGCTCAGTTGCTCCGCTGCTGCTATTTCAGCTTCAGTCAGTGTTTACTACAATTTGGCATAATTTTTTACTTCGCCCGTCAGTTAGTCAGTCAGTGGGTCGGTGTGGCAAGCAATTCGCTTGTTTATCCGAGTGGCTGTGATTTTAATGGGATTTGCACCACATTTCAACAACACACTGTTGTTAAATTTTTTACTTCAGGGCAGGGGAATGCCTGTTCAAATGAGTTTGTGTATGTGTAATGGTTAAATTCTGTGTGCTGGAGTTTCAAGTTGTGGAGCAGTTCGAATTGTTCGAAAGATTTCCACGAGACGTACTGAAAACTTGAATTTGCAATAATGAAAGCTTCAAGTCACTAAAGTGGTACAAAAAATATATATTGCCACTTTATTAAAATAATTATTAAGTGATTTTGATTAGCTTAGCATAAAGAGGTGAAAGCTTTCGCACACTGTTAGTTATAGTACTTTGAATGGTGAAAGCTTTCATAGAAAACTGACCCTAGCCTAAAAAACAAACAAATTGGTTTCCCTACTCTTCTCACAAAAGTCATACCCTTCACCAATATGAAGTCGCTTGAAAGTCTACACTTACATTCAAGCAAAAAATCAATAGATGTCAACACCAATGACAGAACTCAATCACGGCACCTAAATGTATGCTATAATATCTATAGCCGCCCATTCCAAAAACAAAAAACAACACAGTCTAATAAAGCAAAGGCACAAGTGCTCCCCTGGCAACTGAAATGTTTTTGTGTGCGACATGTGGGTCACAAAAAATGCCAACAGCAACAAGTACAACAAAAACTACTTAACATATGGTACCAAATTAACATATAAGCGCATGACACCTAAAAATAGGCAACAACATTAGATAAGGTCTCCACCGCTGTTGGCATTCGATTGGAAGGCGGCCGCACGCGTTAATCAAGTGGAAGTAACGTGCTAATAAGACCAACTAATACGAGTTGCTTAATTAGTATGGTTAAATAATTTGTAATTATGCAAACCACGACAACAACAACGCATGCTTATTAACACTTAGAAAGCGAGCACCAAAAAGTCGTCACAGCTGGGGTAGAAATTGTGGGAAGCGCCTGTGATATGTATGCCGAATTTGCATGTGGACCATTACAGGACAGTAGACAGATTATTAAAATGTTCCTAAATGTATGCTACCTTTATTTGAAAAAAATGCTCCTAAATGTAGACATTGTTATTATTTAAAAAATAATCAGCCAAATAAGTTAGTCACATTATCCTATTTTTGTGAAAATAAAAGATAAGCCGAGTAAATTAAAAATAAATAGCATAAAAAACGTTACATACTTTTAGGCGCAAATATCACATACTTAACGTATGCTTGCGAAAAAGCGCCAAGTCAGGCGCAAATATGTGCAAATTGAGAAGTAAAGAGCATAAAAAAGCAAATATTTGTTAAAGTAATGCAGACACATAAAAGCGCAATTTACGCCTAAAAATAGATGACGCACGGCTGTGTGTACTCGGACGCAAAAAAATACTGATGTAGCTGTGGAAAGTGGTATATATGCATGTATATATTGAAAACTTAAAGCTCAAAATCATTTCAAGTATGCGTGTGAGTCAAAATAAAAAGTATTAAGTGACTAAATGTATGCTACAAATTTAAAAAAGGACACACTTAGTAAATGCAAGTAAGCAAAAGCATTGCAAATGTTGTAGCAAGTGTGTAGAAGCAGAAGTTGTTAAGAAGGCAATAAAAATTGCAAAGTGAGTTAACAAAAACAGCAATGAGCGCCTAAAAGTATGTGTCGCGAATTCTCATTTTATGTTTTTTGAATTAAGTATTCAAATAATATGTGAACAGTTAAAGCTGCTGAATGCTAAATGGGTTTTAAAGATATTTGAGGTAATACAACGACTGATGGTATGCGCCTTAAAGCATGCTATAGCATTTGCTTATGTATACAAGTATTTCAACAGTTAGAGGAAAGGAAAGATTATTTCGGGAGTGGTTGAAATAGCGCAGAAAAATGCTGCAAACAGCGTTAAGCAACTAAAAGTATGCTTTAAATTTTTTATTAACAGGAAAATAATACTTTTGCGATATGAAAAATGATATTTTAAGTAGTTAAAAAAAATGCTGCGCGTCGTGTGCTAACTACTCTAATTTATGCTGTAAAAAAGTATTAGCAATGCTTTTAGTGAATGCGCCTTAAAGTATGCTCAAAATATTTTTATTTGTTGTATTTTTAGTTCCCTTGCGCGAAAGTTGGGCTTATCACTTCGGAGCATCATAAGCTTGTAATTTGTGCTTTCATTTCATAATTCTTAACTGCTGCTGTTTGCTACTAAGTTAAAAATAGATTATTTATACAGCTGGTGCAGAGTGAACTTCAAAACTAACAGTCATAGCTTAATGCCTTCTAAACAACTTTTCGTTTTAACTTCTAAATAACTTTTTATCTTATCGATAGGTTGACTAAAATACGGCTTTCTTAATCAGAAAATAAATTTTTTTTGCAGCTGTGAGCAAACTTTTAAAGCGTAGGTGGCAGAAACTTGTTAATTATTTGCGATTTTGCTGTAAAGCTTTTGCTAAAAAGGGTACTTTGATGCATGATTTTAGAAGACGGTCAAGCAAAAGGGACTAAGAATGCATATAGTATGTATGTATATAAAAAATGTATTTTCAGTAATATAATTTCTATGAAAAAATTATTATTTTATTATTTCTATTTCCTTGTTAAAATATTAGGCCAGTGCTGAAGGCTTTGAAAATGGTAGAAAGGGAACAAAATCGTAAAAGAATGAAACTCATAAGGCAAAATAAGATTGCAAAAAAAGGGAAAATTATTTCGGGTGCCTACTGAGCACGGAAAGAGGAGCAAGTTGCCAGAAAATATAAATACATTAAATTAAATTTTTTTAAAGAAATTTTACACTTACATATATGTCTATGTTTTGAGATAACCTACTCGCAGCTGACATGAAAAAGTAATTAATTATAAAAATAGAAATGCTCACTTGCGCAAAGAATACAAGAGAAAGAAAAGTCAAGAAAAGTTGGCAACTTTCGTTGATAAGTTCAACGACTCAAGTTACAAAGTATAAATAACTCCCACAATTCAACTCATTAACTCACACTTTCACGTGGCATACGCTTTCGCAACTCACAGCAAGCTTATTACCAATGATATACCGTTATTCTAGTGCGCTGGTATGAGCGCCTTGGTTTGCAAGTGATAATATTTTTCTTTTTTTTGAGGATTTTTAATATACACATATTATTATTTTCTGAGGATATTTATTAATTTTTACTTCATTAGAGATATTGCTATTATTATTTTCGAAGATTTTTACTTTTTTGGAATATTTTAATTTTTTGGAAGATTTGTACTCTTTCGGAGATATTTTTCTTTTTTCGAAGTTTTTTCTTTTTTTTGAAATATTTTACTATACTGTAGGATTATTACGTTTTTCGAAGACTTTTATTTTTTCTTTGATTTGTATGTCTTTTCGGGGTATTTTACTGTGTCTAAGATTTTTTTATTTTTTTGTCAACTTTTTTGTGATATTTTACCTTTTTTGAAAGGTTTGCACTCTTTTGGAAATATTTTCCTTTTTTCGAAATTTGACTTTACTAAAGGATTTTTACTTATTTCGAGTTATTTATTTCTGCGAGGATTTATATATTTTTAGCACGGTATTTTACTGTTTTTAGAGATATTTAACTTTTTCGAAGTTATCTACTTTTTTGGAGATATTTTACTTTTTCGAAGATTTAATTTATACTTTTTCGAAGATCTCTCCAATTTTTTCGAAAAATTTATTTCTTTTCCGATATTTTACTATATTCGAAGAGTGTTACTTTCTTTGAATATTTCTTTCGAAGATATTTTTCTCTTTTTGGAATATTTTACTTTAATGTAAAGAATGTAGAATTATTACTTATTTCGAACAATTTTAGTTTTTTCAACGATTTCAATGTTTTTTCGCGATATTTTAAGGTTAATGTTTTACTTGCTTCGAAGATTTGTAATTTTTAGGGGTTATTTCACTTTTTGCGAGATATATTACTTCTTTCGAAGATTTACTTGATGGTTTTTCGAAGATCTGTTCTTTGACGACTCGTGTGTTTTTTGGATAATTTTTTTTTCGAAAAAGATTTTTGGAGATATTTTACTTTTCTGAAGATTAAATTTTCTTGTTTAGAAGAATCACTTTTTTTGTACTTTTTTGGGGTTATTTTAGTTTTTTGGAGATATCTTACTTCTTTAGAATATTTACTTTATGGTTTTTTGAAGATCTTTGCTTTTTTCGACGATTTGTATGTTTTTGGGTATGTCATACTTTTTTTTTATTGAAAAATGTACTTTTACTTTTTTGAAAGCTTACTTTGTGTTTTTCTGAAGATCTTTCCTTTTTCGACAATTTGCTTGTTGCTTGGATATATTTTACTTTTTTGAGAAATTTAAAGCTTTGGGGGACATTTTACTTTTTAGAGATATTTTACTTTTTCCAAGAATTATCTGTTACTATTGATACTTAACGCTTTTTCGAGGAAATTTTTTCGGGATATTTTACCTTTTTTGTGGAAGATATGTACTTTTATGGGGATATTTCACTTTTTCGAGGATTTTTACTTTTTTAGGATATTTTACCCTTTTTTGGAGATATTTGACTAGTTGTGAAGATTTACTTTTTTGGAGTCCTTTATGTTTTTTCGAAGATTTTCACTTTTTTCGAGGATTTCTACTTTTTGTGAATATTTTACCCTTTTTTGGAGATATTTGACTAGTTTTGAAGATTTACTTTTTTGGGGTCCTTCGAATTGTTCGAAATTCGAAGTTCGAAAATTTTCACTTTTTTCCAGGATTTTTTATTTTTTTAGGATATTTTACGCTTTTTTGGAGATATTTGACTAGTTTTGAAGATTTTCTTGTTTCGAGTCCTGTATATTTATATATACGATTTTTACGTTTTTTTTTGCATATTTTACGTTTTTTGGAGTAATTTTGCATTTTAAGAGCATTTTTTCTTTTAGGGGTGTTTTACTTTCATTGGGAGATTTTTGATTGTTGACTTGTCTTAATAAACTTTCTAACCTCTCACATGCACACACATAGCATCACACGCATTGTTTTCATATATTAAACAGATAATTGCGCTTGTGGCAGATGCCCGCGTGTCGGAACAAAAACAACAACACGAAATGAAAATATTAATAAATCCATTCCAAATAAACAGAGTACGGCAAAAATACCAAAAATATTAGGAAAGCGTTAAATATACAAGTGACTGACTAAAAATACATGGAATGTCGAGCGATAGGAACCAGTGGGCCAGAGCGCGCGTGGGCGCGCCCACACCGCAGAGGTCCAACGAGAATACAATAATATTATTACAGCAGGGTTGCACACGCTGACGGCGACGGCACGTTGCAGGACATTGACATACCAAAAACACAAAAATAGCAACAAAAACAATAAGATTTCGAAATTTTTGCAACTTGCTGACACGGCAGCTGTTTGTTGTAATAGCTGTCGGCGCTTGCAGCAACACGTGTGCAAGTTGCCAGCACACAGATTGACATACAAATACCATACATATATGCACATACACTCATATATTGACAATTATAGGGTGCGCGCAAATACTTTATGAAATAAACGCATTTTTGACACTCGCTTGGCATTCGTGTACGCTTCACGACTAACTATTGCGCGAAACTCAACAACCAACCCGCACATCCGCTCCCTCCAGCATTTGCATGAATTTCTAGTCACTGTTATGTGTATACGGCGTCGCAAATATTTGTAACGATTTATTATTAATAACGTATTAGTCGACATACAGCAGTGCAATTGTTTTATTTATATCGGCGCTGCTATTTTTGGACGCACACTTCATGCGAAGTTCAATTTGCAGCGCGTACGCGTTCATAATTGAGTTGGCAAGTGATTTGTTGCCAAACTGCGCACTGATAGTATGGCTATACACGAAAATTTGCAAATTCGTTGCATACTTTTGTGCGCACAAGAATTTTAATTCAATCAAAACAGTTTGGAAATTGTAGCCATAACAATTTTAGACGATTTAAATGGCATGCATAATTAAATAGACAGCTGTATGGCGTGCGTTGCATACTTTTCGGCGCTTAAAGTTTTAATGGAATTGCAATTTTGTGAAATTGTGTTTGCAAGCGCTTTAGTTTGTTAGTAATGCATAGTGTAACATTTGAAAGCTGTAAGTTATAATATTGTTAGCATTATTGCATATATTTAGGCGCTGCAAGTAGTTGTCTACAAAAATGTAGTAAAATTGAATTTTATGACGTTAGCTATAGTATGCTAAAGTAATTTTTTGCTAATACATATAAAAATTTACATAATATGTTTGCACAATTCAATTTTCATTGCCTAAATTTAGGCGCTTAAATATAAATTTGGAAATTTGCGAAATTATGAGCGTTTATTTAGTCAATAATACATGGTGTCGCAAGCCAAACCAGTTAAATTTAATATTAATATTATTGCATACTTTTAGGCGTTTCAAATAGTAAACATATTGCAAAATTTAATTTAATATATTTAATTTAATGACTTAATTCAGCAAACGAATATGCAATAATCATTTTTGGTAAGATTGCGCAATAAAAGTTTAAATTACATTGCCTACATTTAGGAGCTCAGAAATTTTTGATATAATGCAATTTCTTCGTATATGCTTCTTTTATATATATAATATTCAAAGTTTATTCAAAGCCTACAGAACAACGTGCTGTTTGCATTTCAAGCAACAAACATAACTTTGCCTACTTTTCAGCGTAATTTTAATAAATTAATGCACAAATATCAATAGAAAGTAAATAATTATTTGTGTTTATATTGGGCGCACATTTAGTTTATAAAAAATGTAAAAATATTCTGCGGAAATTTTTGCTTAACTTGGCAGAATATCATTGAAATTCTAAACGAAACAATTAAGCGTTGCCTACATTTCGGCGTAGTATAAGTAAATAAACCCATACAAATGGCATTAGATATTTATATAAAAAATATTGTAAATATGCAAATAACATTGCCTCCTAATAAACATTTGCATATTCATGCAACCTTAACTCAAAAGTAAATAAATCACGCATAATAGACCACCCTTTCTCAGTATTTAACGGTTCTCGAGGCTATAAATTATTCATTCACCTTTTTGAGAATTACCGCAGACTAATTAATGATGCAAAAATTTTTAGAAAAAAGCTCTTTTTCATTCATTCAACATTAATAAACACGTTTTAAGAAGAAATAAAGAGCAAAATAGTGTTGCCACCTAACTAAAAAATTATAAATTTACACGCATTGTAACTAATAGCTACAAAATTTAGTTGCAGTGGCTTTAAGTAGGACTTTACATAAAAACTTGCAGCAATATTTCGGTAAAATCAAGAAAAGAGTTGCCAACTAGCTGAAAATTTAAATTTTTTTTGAAAATACTAAGTAAAATTGCAAATAACTAAATTTAAATATATTCTTAATGAAGTACATTTTAGGGAAAACCGATCAATAAATTTCATTTTTTGAGTTGCCACCTAATATTAAATAATTTGTTTTGTTGTTTTTGGAATTTTAGTTTATATTTCAGAATGATCATATTTGAAAAAAATCTTTATATATACCACATGCGTGTCGAATTGTTTAGGCTTCCTATTATTTCGTTTTGAACATTTTTTTAACAGGGTTATCACGCTTAATAAAATTATATGCCAAAATTTAAAAAAAAAATCAAAATTACAAATGAGTTGTGATTAAAAATAAGTGTTTGGCATTTTTAATAATAACAAAAATAAATGCGACATATTTTTCATTAAATATAATTTACTTTTAAATTAAATTTTGCAAAATTTTTGACAGAGTTGCCACTGTATCAGAAAAAACTTCTAGTTAAATTAAAAAGATTAAAAATAAATTAAATTCCAATTAATTTTCATTAAATATTATTTTTTTTTATTAAATGAATTTGAAAATTGTTCACAGAGTTGCCACCGTATTAGAAAAAAACTTCTAGTTAAATTAAAAAAAAATAAAAAAATTAAATTCCATTTAATTTTCATTAAATATCATTTTATTGAAATCAAATTTTGCAACATTTTTAACAGAGTTGCCACTATATTAGAAGAAACTTCTAGTTAAATTAAAAAGAATAAAAAATAAATTAATTTTCAATTAATTTTCATTAAATATCATTTTACTGAAATTAAATTTTACAAAATTTTTGACAGAGTTGCCACTGTATTAGAAAAAACCTCTAGTGAAATTAAAAAGAATAAAAAATAAATTAAATTCCAATTAATTTTCATTAAATATGATTTCATTGAAATTGAATTTTGCAAAACTTTTGGCAGAGTTGCCACTGTATTAGAAGAGACCTCTAGTTAAATTAAAAAGAATTAAAAATAAATTAAATTCCTATTGATTTTCATTAAATATCATTTTACTGAAATTGAATTTTGCAAAATTTTTGACAGAGTTGCCACTATATTAAAAAGTCTTGCAGGTAAATTGCATACGTCTTCCAAAATTTTAAAATATATGGCACAAACTGTTTTAGTATTTCAGAGAAAATATTACTTCAATGAAGCAAATATTTCAAAAATTTTGACAGTGTTGCCATACTCTATGAAAAAACTTTAAGTGGGTTACAGAAAACAGTTAAAAAAGTATAGCACAACGTTTGATTAACATTACAAAGAAAAAATTAATTTTACTTAAATTAAATATTACAGGGTTGCCATTTTATAAAGAAAATAAAAAGAAATTACACAAAATAAATTTTTAAAATTATGCCATAAACAATTTTTAGCAATATGAGATTTCAAAAACCGCAATTTATCCATTTACCTATACACCAAGGTTGCCAACCCTATTGTCTACAATAAGAGTTGCCACTCAAACTATTTTTTAGAGCCATACTGTGTGTATAGTATATTAATTATTAGGTAGAATTAAAAAAAAAATAATAATTTATTACATTTTTCTAAAGACCAGTGTTGCCACCCCGTTGTTCTAACACTGATCAGGTTTCTCACAAAAAATATTTTTTTTACACATTATACTCCAATACATGATCACATACGAATAAAACAATTTAAATATTATGTATTATAAAGCAAGGTTGCCACCCCGATTTTCTAGCAATGATAAGAATTAACACAAAAAAATATTTTTATGTGATATAATATTATATGTTAATATACAGCAGAGATAAAAAAATCAATTTATTACATGGCGGCATAGACCAAGGTTGCCACCCTGAACTTCTTTTATAAATTTTTAAATACCCAAATTGTATGCAAATTCTTTTCAATTCCTTAAAATTCAATAATTTTTATTTTCTTCATTACTTTGCATGCAGAACTTTGTCATGCTCTCAGCATTCTACTCTTTACCCCTTCGCCTCTCACTTAGCTAGCATCAGCTGCTATTATACTTATTATCACACACTTTCGCAACGCAGTGCATACATTTCGAGGTAACCTTAACACAGATACCTAGCAAATGCATGATTGCAAAGATATATGCAGATATATGTCACATATGCACACTCATACATATACATATGTATGTACATATGTGCAATAATATATGTATAGAAATTTCCACTTTCACGCACACACTCGCACTTTCGTGCTTATGCTTTCAAAAAGCATACTAAACCATGAACCTTGATGTCTGTACTTTAATGATGCCGACACGGTGCGCACAGGCAAATATCAAGAACATTTTTTATACCCATGCGTGCACACATACTGAAGGCACACACACACACGTACACTACTTAGTATGTATCACTTACTAAAGCGCGCTGCGAAGCAAGTTGCAAACAAAGGTTTTGCAAGCGACCTGAAAAGTTGAAAATCAACGAGCACAAACTTGCAGCAAGGATATATGCTTACAGTTATACATATAGTAGAACTATGCGATATTTATTAGCATACATTTAGGCGTGTTAGATGAGAGCTGCCAACAAATTACTACCGACTTACGCAAGGCAGCATTACTGCTGTTGTTTGTGCAGCAGGTAGCGCGAAAAGCCAAATAGTATGAAAATGGAACTCGAATGGCGAAAAGGAAATGGAAAAGAAAACGGTAAAAAAAATGAAAATGATATGCAGGTAAAATCTTCAACTGAAATTCAAGCCTGAGAAGGAAAGACAATGAAAAAAAAGTAGTAATAAGTCATGAGAAATTTTCAATAGCGTCGCAAATTTTTATTTTCAGACAATTGCTATTAGAGTTGCCAACCAAATTAGATTTTACAAATAATATATACATTTATTTATTTTTTCTAAAAACAATAATTAGTGATGAAAATTTTTCAATAAACTCGAAAATTCATATTAAAAAATATTTTATTAGAGTTGCCACCCAAATTGGAATTGCAAATAATATATATGTATCTAAATTAATTTTTTTTTTTTCAAAAAGTAGTGATAAATAACTTTTCAATAGCTTCGAAAATTCATATTTTAAGAAAAATTTTATTGGAGTTGCCACCCATTTGGATGTGAAAAATAAAATATATGTATTTTTTTTTTCAAAAATTAGTAATAAGTGACGAGAACTTTTCAATAGCTTCGAAAATCCATATTAAAAAAAATTATTAGAGTTGCCACCCAAATTGGATGTTGCAAATATTATACAGATATGTAAATTTATATTTTTTTCAAAAATTAGTAATTAGTGATGAGAAATTTTCAATAAAAAAATTTTAAAATTTTATTGGAGTTGCCACCCAAATTGGATGCTACAAATAATATATAAATTAATTTATTTTTTCTAAAAGCACTGATAGGTGATGAGAACTTTTCAATAGCTTCGAAAATTTCTATTTAAAGAAAAATTTTATTAGTGTTGCCACCCAGATTGGAATTGCAAATAAATATAATTTTTACTTTTTTTTCAAAAAATAGTGATAAGGAATGGGAGTTTTAGCGACGAAAATTCTGTTTTTTTTAGAAAATTTTTGTAAGAGTTGCCACCTATTTTGGATATAACAAATAATATATAAACTTTTTTTTTTCAAAAAGGAGTGATTAGTGATGAGAAATTTTCAACAGTCTTGAAAATTAATATATATTTTAAAAAGGGCTGCCACCTATGACAAAAAAATTAAATTAAAAAAACATAAAAAATGTGATTGAAAAAATGCTAGGCTTAACCAAGCCAACAAAACAAAGCAAAGCAAAGAATTTTTTCCTCTCAAACAAAAAAATAATTTTAGCTTGAATTTGAAAAATATGCGCTCAGCAATCAATCAAATCAGATAACAATTAAATTTCAAGTATTCTATATTTTTTCCTAAAACTTTTCAATCCACATATTGCTTTCAAATATCGCTAACAACTCACTAAAGCGCACAGTGACAAATTCAGCACTTTATTCCCTAAGCCATCAAGCTTTAATAGCACTTGCGTTGCATATTTTCGGGCGAATTTTTGTATGTGTTTGTGTGGCTTGTAAATAAAAAATGTATAATTGACGCTGATGGCAACAGATTTTACGTGCTTTGAACACTCTCACAAACAACAAAATGATTGCTAAATGCCGTCAATCAAATGCGATATGGCTTAGCGCACTTTTAGGCGTTGTAAGAGTATTTTCATTTTTATTCAGTGCAATGCATTGTTGATGCGATTGTAGGTTTGAAGCTAACACAAATATAATACTTTTATAATAGGTTACATAAATATACATACATATCTAAAAATTTGGAGTAAACCCTAAGGGTAGGCAATGTTTTCTTCAAATACAAAAAGCTTTGTTTATAAGAAAAAAGATAAATGAGAAGTGATAAAAACGATATTTTGAGTATAGTTATAGGCGAAAAGCAGCGGAATAGTATTGCTCTTTATAGCACCTATAAATATACTATGAATTTATTATAATTTCCAAAGTATCAAAATGTCATGTATTATAACTTAATGGTAATGAAAAGAGAAAGCAAATTAAAGTTTAAAAGTATCATTATACAAAAAAAAAACAAAAAATTAAATTTTGCCTAAAAGTATGCAACACAATTATTTTTCTGGCAAGAACAGAGCTTTATTTAGTTATTTTTTAAAAATTTCAACCAAAAATATTTTATTTTATGTTTAAAAGTAGTATTGTAAAAAAATTATAATTTTTCCTAAAAGTATGCATCACAATTTCGGATTTTACAAGAAAAGCGCTTTCTTTTGTTATTTAATAGAAAATTGTATACAAAAACATATATTTACTCTCTCAAACATATTTTTAAAACAACACAAATCAAACTTAGCGCCAAAAAGTATGCAAAATTAAAAAAAAAATTATATTTATTAAAAAAAAATTAGAACCAGAATTTGTGAATGTAATTGTCATTTATTAGTTGAACCCGTGCATTTTATTGCGAAATGTGTATTAAATCTACATTTGGCAACCAAAAGTATGCAACAGTTATCATGAATTTGGTAGAACCTGCTACTATGGATAAAATTTAAGAAGCACAATTAACTTCTTTATGCATAATGTAGGTTTCTAACTCAAAAACTTTAGTTTTTAAAACTTTAAATTTCAAAAATTTTCATTTTTGCTTCTCAAGTAAATGAAATAAAAAATTGGGCAACCACTTTCGCTCTACACCCATCGCTTACTTTATTTCCAAACACTTTGCGTCTGCACTAAGGCTAAAAGCCTATTTATTCTGTTTTATTTTCGTCGCTCGCGGCATATTTTCAGCGGTCAGTGACTTTTAAATGGCGCCACTTGACAAATGCACAAGCTACACCAAAAACAAAATGGCTTTATAACGCTTGCGTGTTTATATGACGCGCTGATTTAATGAAATTTTATGAAGTAATTTTTATTTTGGTGCATGCAACACAAAATTAAACTTTTCACAATAAAGTGAGTTATATTTTAAGGCATGCTTTTAGGCGCTTAATGGAATTAAGTGCAATGAAGAGCTTTCGGCTAGCTTTGCAGCTGCGAAGGTCGTACTAAAAAAATGTAGCTTTAATTTTTGGCCACTGAATTGAAAATGTTAAATTTTTAAGCGCCTTAAGGTATGCTATAAAATTTTAAATCTCATTTTTATATTAAAAAACTGTCACATTCTCATAGACAGTGATTGTGATGCGCTGTTTTTATTTAAAAATTGCATTGCTGACTGCAATAAGTTGCCAAAAAATTGCTCAGCCATTTGGAGAATGGAAAAAAGTTATCAATGAGAATTTTTTTTTCGATTTGTAATAATAAATAATTCGCAAAAACAATTTGAATAACAAATATATAAGTAAACATTGCAATTTATTTATTTATTTCGTTATTTTATACAATTTATTTATTTACATACAATTTTATTGAAAATTTTTTGCGGCGCCTGAAACTATGCTTCAAATAAAAATTTGCTGCGATTTCGCTGTGATTTATTGGCTTATACAAAATGAAACTGTGTGCGCACAAAAGCTGCGACTGAATGCCTGTTATGTGTATGGAAATTGATGAACTATTGAAACAAGGTAAAATAAAAGAAAATAAAAAAAATTATATAAGCAAGCTTTTGAATACGAAAGTGTATATAGAAAAACCAAAAGACCTGAAAAAATATATAGATATGTATAACTGTACTGTACACTCAAACAATTCAGCACTTTAGCGCTTAAAATTCCGTCGGCATCATGCCAACACGCAGCAGCAATGCTCACCCATGCATATTTCTCACACATGTACACACACTAACACGCACGTATGTGCATAAATTTAAAGCTACACCTTTGCACTGTCAAATAAAGTTATTGATTGCGCCGTTTGTGCGTTGGTAAAGTGAAATTGTAAAATCCTTTAGTTGGGGGCTGACACATCCTTAGATGTGCATTCATACATACATTGTAGGTATTGTGTATAGCACTTTAGTAAAAAAAACACAAATTTTGAATACTGAAAAAACAAAGAAAAATATTTAGAAAATTGAACGGCCACCCTATGTGTGCAATATTATTGAACCAAATATTTGCCGAACTATAACTAAGTCCGCCCTTCGACAAATGCACATGCGAGATGCATCAGGTAATTGCTTACCAAAGACAGAATATCAAAGATTTCGTATACAAAAATGTATGAATGATACCTGAATATATAACTGTAAACCCTAGAAATTTTGGGTCAATCAATTATTTCTTTCCCTCCTAAAAAAATCCTCCAAAAAATCGATTTTTTAAAGCTTCTAAAGCAGGCTCCCCCCTTGATGCGAAAGTACAAAATGTAAAAAAATATGGTGGCAACACTATCTATAATTTAGCCACTCTAAACATTTAATATTTGACGAAAAAATATATTTAGATTTGTACATTTTTTTAGAAAATTATTATAGATATTGAGCTTAACATTTTAAGATTCCAAAAAAATATTTTAAATTTGACATGGCAACCCTATAAAAAATTTAACTTTTTTGTACAATTTTTATAAAAATGATGCTAGGTTTGCCTCTTCATACTCATAGATTTTATATTAAAAATAATTTAATTTTAAAAATAAAAAATATGTTGGCAACCCTATTGAAAAACGAATTTTTTTCTCCAGAAAATTTTTCAAATTTAAAAGTGTCTACATGGCAACCCCATAAAAAATTTAACTTATTTTATATAATTTTTAACTAAAAATCATGTTAAATTTATGCAATATGTGCGCTTATATTTTATAAGAAAATTAAAAAAAAAAATGAAAAATTCTTTTTTAAATCTTTTTAAAATTAGAAAAATAAAAATTTTCTACATGGCAACCCTAATTTTTTTTTACTTTTTATATAATTTTTAATTAAAAATGGTATTAGATTTGTCGAAAATATATTCTTATATTTCATATAAGGAATATTTTAATTTCAAAAATAAAAAAATATGCTGGCAACCCTATTGAATGCAATAATTTTTTTCTACAAAAAGTCATGTAAATAAATTTAAAATTAATGGTTCTTATTTTTATATTCTCTCTAAAGATAGACAGTAACAGCTCTGATAATGAATATTTTTAATTTAAGTCTCCTTATTAACATTTCCGTTAAATTTTTTTTAAATTTAAGCCTACCTTTAGGCGCTATCACGTTAATTTAATGCATTCAGAAAAAGTGTGTGTGTTAACTTCATATATATATATTTTCCCGTAGTTCCTAGGTGGAACATAGGAACTTCATAGTATTCATAAATTTACAATTATAAATATAAACGCCCAATTATAGGCTACACTTTTCATTAACTACCGCGGAATTTCATTAAAATAATCCCACATAATTGCTCTACCCACAAAAATCATTTGTTTACTTTATTTTCCTTTTTTTCTTACTTTCGCCGGACGATCTCTCATTTCCGCTCACTAACGGGCCACGCTCAAGTAATTGTAAGCCGCCATTATAATTTTACGCGCGCACGCTTGTTAAACATTTATGCGCATTTAAGAGCATTTTTCAATTTCTGACACATCAAATTTTTCATTTTACCACACAACTAATTGCCGCAATTAACATTCGCTCAAATTCAAAGTGAGCGCCAGACAGCAACGCACGGGAAATGTGGGAGCGGCGCAGCGTAAGCGCGGAAACCGATCAAATGAGCGAGAAAATTGCGCAGTGTGAGTGATAATAATTTAACGTTGGTAAATTTGGTGGGGGACATACAATTTTTAAGTGGTGCGGCATGTGCACGCCAAAAAGTATGCTAACAATTTTTTTAATATAGCGATATACAGAAGTAAAGCACTTGTGTGCTTAAAAAAGCGCCGGCCGCAGGCATGCCTAGAGGTTGTCTAAAGAATTATCGCATTAAAATTGAAGTCGATGTGATTTTTTACATATATACATTTATAAAAATTTTTTATTTAGATTTTTTTAAATTTTTTTAAAATTTTTTTATTTAGAATTTTTTTTTAATTTTTTTTTTATTTGTTTTTCGTATTAATTTCTTTAAATTTTCTTTCTCATTTTTTACTACAATTTTTCTCTGTATATACTTTTCATATTATACTTTATGCATGTTTCTTTTCAAAAGTGCTTTTCTGTTATCCTTCGAGTTGCTCATTTACTTGCCACAGCATACAAGCTGCATATACCACATATTTATTCTCCCCACACTATAAGGTTCATATAATACTTCCACAAAAATATACCCACACACATGCACATCCATTTGCAGAAGTATTTTCATATATGCAAATAAGCGCACCGACAATTGCTAGAGACCTTCGCATATATTTATTTATTTGCTGACAAATGTTTACAATTATTTAAATCTACTTTGAGGCGTCGTTGCTGCTGTACGCTGTATTTCGTTGCATACTTTTTTGGGCAAATAAGACGCAATGCGAAAAGAACATTTCAACAACATTTCGTGAAAGAACTACGGAACATAAAACAGACAGAAAAATTATTGAAGCATAAATCAAGGCGTGAAACAGGGTGAGACGAAAGGTTTAGAAAATGAAAATATATATTTTTTTTAATTGAGCAGTTACTTTAAACCCCCAATACCAGGTAATATGGGCGGACTTTGAAAGCTAAAGGTTCTAACACAATTTGGGTTCTATAAGGAGAGAAGAATAAGGTTAGGTTAGGTTGAAAAAGTTAGGTTAGAATAAAAAATTTTAGATTATATGAAAAAAGGATGCAGTACAGAAAATTGTTATCTAACTTCTTTGAGTGAATACCAGTTTAGGAATTAAGAAAATCAAAGCTCAAATAAAATAGCGAAGAAAGGTGTATTTAAATTTAGGTAAATATCGTGACTGTCTGTTAAAAGTATACGGAAACCCTGTAAAATCAGTAAAGAGTAAATGTTTCGGGCTGATATAAAGCAAGAACTTAGATTTTTATCATCGCTTTTGTTCAATATTCACTGTTTCAAGTTCAAAAAAGTACAGACCGCAATAGAGCAACAACAAGATTTCTCCCTTTCAGCACTTCTGTCCAACATATGTATATGCGACCTCAGCCAAAGTTCAATGAACGCAACGCAGATTCCTTTCGACCCTTTTGTCCGACAATCACAAGACCTCAGTCCAATTTCAATGAAGTTTAGACTGCAAAACAGCTAAAACGGAGACTTCTATCGGCACCTCTGTTCAAAAATAATAAACCTAATGATCATACTCAGCTCACACATGCGATCCGAGGAACACAATCCGTATATCATCAGAATACTTTGAGAATATTTAAGAATACTCTTACATCGGTATTCTGCTTGAGACGATTGTCTCATGTCTCTAATTGTCACAATCTTAATTTAATGACTCTGTTAGTCAGGAGTCTCATTTTGGTATTCTGGCAGATACAGTATACTACTATTCAATATAATACTACACTGTATCTGCCAGAATACCAAAATGAGACTCCTGACTAACAGTCACTAAAATACTATAGTCACCATTAGAGACATGAGACAATCGTCTCAAGCAGAATACCGATATTAGGCTCAGGCTTCGAACTTACTACAATTTTATAACCATTTGTATAATAACCAGTGAGCGCTAACTAGAAGTAAGAAATAATTTACATGACAAGTGACAGATGACAAAATAAGAAGCAGATTTTGTTGGAAAGTAAATATGACTGTCATTTTTGGATTAGTTTCTGGTAAGTACCAGTCCGAAAAACCAAGATTAAAATCACAAAGAGTCTCCAATTTCGGTCTAGTCACGATTTGCAAGCAATTTTATGTAGTAAAACGTGTGATAAGAATAGTTTCCATGACAAGTGACAGCTGACAACAGAAAAAAAGAATTTTACTAAAAAATAACTGTTAAAAATAACGTTGTAATTTATGATTGTGATTGGTAGTAAAGTAAAAAATGTCATTTGACAAGTGACAGCTGACAAATAACAGCTGGCAAATGACAGCTGACAAATAACAGCTGACATATGACAGCTGAAAAATAAAAGCTGGAAAATGGCAGCTGACAAGTGACAACTGACAATTGACAGTTGACAAATGACAGCTAACAAATAACAGTTGACAAGTGACAGCTGACAACTGAAAATAAACAAAAGTAAGGTAATCAAATACAAAATAAAATTCGTAACTGACTAAAAATCTACCTAGTAACAAGAAAAGCATGTTTAATTCTTCCAAACACCCTGTACTTTCTTTACACAAGCACATTTTAAGTAAACTCATTAAAGTACTACTTGTAATTCCGGGTTTTCCGCAGAAATACTGTTATTTTTATATTACTACAATAAACATAAGGAAGCAGCAAATAATGATACAAATAAACAGCAGCAAGTAAGCATAGAAAAGAAAAATAAACAAACGAAATGAAGCTGGAGAAGTAACTGAAGGAACGAGAGCACACAAATCGGGAAAGAAACTGGGGAAGAAACTAGACTAGGCGAGTAACTGTGGAAACGTAGGGCAGCTAAACCAATTTGTTTGCGTATTCAGGACGGCTTTATATATTAACCAATTAAATTAAAATTTTTGCTAGGCAGCCGACAAGCTGTAAAAAAGCGGGGGAATTAAAAAATAACAATAACGAGCTTCAAAATAGGCCAATTGAAATGGAAATATACATATATATTTTTTTACATTTTCATAAGCAATAACTTTTTTATTATAAGTGAGGGCAAGGGAAACAAAATATATTTGAAGTGAAGAAAGGATGTCAAATTTTTTTTTGCAATGGTAACGATGGTATACTTGCAAAAAATGTAAATATACGTGAAGAAATTTACAATGAAAAGTTTTTTAAAGGAAAAATAAACGCGAAAAAACAATTGTATACTGAAGCTACAAATCTGGTACGGTTCCAAGAAATTTTCAAAAAATATTTTTCAAAAAATTATTTTAATTTTTTTCTACGGATTTATTTTTATTTTGTCTAAAATTTAGCTTTATGCAAAACTAAAAATTTAATGAAATTTTAAACGAAATTTATTTATATTTTTTTTCTATGAAAATATTTTGCTTAGGTCTAATTTGTTTATAACAAATTGTCTTTTCCAGAAATAAAATTTTTTAAAATACAATTTTTTTAGATATTTTAGATATGAAGAATTTTTATGTTTTTATACAACGTTTCCTAATTAAAAACGTCTGCCACTGCAAAATTTGAATTTGTTCCAAAAATTTTTCTCGAATTTTCAAAATTCCAAGAATTTTTTGAAAAATATGAAAATACGGAAATATTTTTTTATGTCTCAAATTTGTCATTATGTGGAAGTAAAATTTTTTTAGAATAATTTTTACTCAAATTTTCAAAATTCCAAAAATATTTTGAAAAATGTGAAAATACGGAAGTATTTTTTTGGTCTAAAATTTGTTTTTTTTTAGAAATTTTTTTTTAGAAAAATTTTTTAGAAGATTTTTTTTTTCAATATTTTTTAGATACTTTAGGTATAAAGAATTTTTATGTTTTTGTCTGCATTTGCGCACTTTGAAATTTTGTCCACTATTTTTTTCGAATTTTCAAAAAAACATTATAAATTCAAAAATGTTTTAAAAAAGTGTATTTAAAATATTTTAATTCTTACGACTATTATACTTATGCATCGCTGCAAGTAATTTTTTTCTTTTTTTGTAATAATTTTTTAAGTTTTAAGATTTTTTCTTCAAAAAAAGTTTGTTTGTAATATTTTTTTTCTTTAAAATATTTTTTCAAAATCATCTTATGTATTATTTTTTTAAAATAGGTTTTATGCAAATTTTATATATTCTCAAAAAAAAATTTTTTTTTTAATGGATTCCAAAAATACATAAATATGTGACCTTATCTACGGAAAGGGGGCTTAGGTGTCAAAAAAATCAATTTTCACTTCTTAGTTGATTCGGATGGTTGTTGGATGTTGTTTATTTTTAACAGCTGTTTCCCAGAACATATATGTACATATGTAAATGTTTTTTTTTATATATATTTTTTTTAATTTTAAAAATAATTTTTTACAACACTAAAAAATTTTAAATTCCTTGTAGGAAAAAATTATATGATTTTATTTTATCTTTCATAGGTCAATTATACGCCATGGCATACATTTAGCCAAAAAAAACCGCTACTGCTACTATCTGTTAACGATGATCAGATTTATATAAAATGTTTCTGGAAAAAATTACGAAAATCGTATCATTTTTTTAATGAAAATCATATTTATAATTAGATTTTTTTTTAGAAAATATTATGAAAAGGTGCGAAATTAAAATATATTTTTTTAATAATTTTGAAATTTTTTCTGCGTAATAATTAAATTTCTCACGACTAAAAATCATATTTTTACACTGCAACACTTAAAATTCTCTCAAGTAAAAAATGAAAAAAATTTTTGAAATTTTTTCTGCGTAATAATTAAATTTCTCACGCCAAAAAATCATATTTTTGCAACACTGCAACACTTAAAATTCCCTCAAGTAAAAAATGAAAAAAAATGCCAAAAATATTATTTCATCTTTCAAAAGTTGCTCATACGCCAAGGCACACGGGTAACCAACGCTTCTCAGCAAGTACTCTGCAGCCTGCAATTTACCTGGTATTCACCAGCACACACGCACACATAAAAAGAACAATAAATGCTGCATAATGGATGAATATTATTATTATTGTTGTACATATATATATTTTTTTCGCTTTTTGTTCAAGGATAAACTGAATTTCTGCAAGTGTGAATATTTTTGTATGCTATTTTGTGCCGCTGTAGCATTTTAACTTCATCTTTCGTTGCTTCACCAGCGGCTGAGTGTAAACACACAAATGCGTGTGTGTTTGCGCTCGCCATTGTTGTTGCTTTAGTGAGCGTAGGGAGTTTGCCTGCAGGCAATCAGCTTGTTTGACTCCATTCTTTGCTGCTGAATTTATTGGTTTTTTTTTGCAGGATTTTTTTTTTTTTGTATTTTTTTAATTTTATTTTTTACTTCTCCACTTTTTGTCTTTCATTTTATATTTTGTGTTGTTTTTTTTTAATTTCTGTTTGCTTTCACTTGCCTTTCGCCATTGTGTTTTGTGCTTCACTTAAGCAAATGTCATTACGCGCCACTTTGTAGCTTATTGGTTGTTGGCATTGATGGAGGAGCTGTCTGCCAGCTAAGGCAAGCAGACACCTTTCTAATGTGATTTTTGTTCTTGCCGTTTACTGCACTTACGTACACCTTAAGCTGCAGCTTTCATATTTTTCGTGCCATTCATACATGGTGGAGGAGGGTTTTTCATTTCATTTCGCTTTACATTTTTTGCTTCTTTTTCTTGCTTTCTCTCCTTTTTTTAATACTTTCTTTCTTTCTGTTTTTAATACATTTGCGCTTCAGCTTCATCAATATTTTTTCATTCATTGAAGCATAATTTTGTGCACACAAGGCCAGACGTTCACTGTCGGCTACGTGCTGATGTTGCAATTCAAAGAAATTACTATAAAATATGCTTAAAAGAAATTCTCATAAAAATGCAAATAAATATTACAAAATTTTATAAAAAAAAAAAATATTAATATATTCTTTTCTTTGTTAATTTCAGGTAAGAAAATATATTACTGGCTTTTGGTATGTACAATTTATGATTATTTATTATATAATATTATAATTTTTATGCCGCATGCCACTGCACAAAAAATATTCAACTTTACCGAAAAAAAATATTTTTATATTCTCTAATATTTTTTAAAATATATATTTTTTTCATTTGATTGATGACGCCCATTTGACTGCCCGAAAAACTTTTAACAAAATGCCAACTGTTAGCATAGCAACAAAAACTTTCATAAATTTTCAAATGGCATGGCCATTACCAGCCGAGGGCAGTCGTCATCAACAGCCACAAACATTCATCTCTTTACTTTTCTAATATTTCTCTCCCGCCACATTTCCTCAAAATTACTTTCTTTTTCTCTTTTCTCGCATACTTTTGCCATTTCGAACATTCGTATTGGTTGCACTAAATTTATTTGCTGCGCTTAATGTCAGTGAAATCTGTAGAAACTGTAGAAAGTAAATAAACTGATTATAAATTACAATTTCAAGAAATGAGTGGAAAGAGAAAGCGCTGTGGATTTGACTAATGAAATGATTTTGAGGTTTAATGGGAGGAGAATGAAAAGTTTGGTTAGAAGTTGAAATGTTTAGGTTAATTTAGAAAGAAAAAGCGAACTATTTTAACAAATAAAGTGAGATAATAATTTGGTAGGCGCTGTTAGGCGCTGTTAGGAGCTTTAGTTTTTTGTTTTTAGATACTGTTAACAGTATATTTCTAAGAATTTAAAAAGTAAAAGTAAATTTTTAAATACAGTTTCTGTATGATCAATTGCCTTGCTTTTATCTCGTTAAATAGTGCCACGAGAGGTTCGTTTATTTTCGAAACTATTTTTTGTCTATAACCAAAAGCGACCTCACTAACACCCACATCAACTGGATACTCTCCAAAGAAAACCAGTTAAGTTATCATTTATAATAGCTATAATTAACGACTTTTCTAGCTTCATCTTTATCTACTTATCTCTTCACTTTCTGTGACAATTCATCTTTATCGGTTTGAGAATAATAGTATCGCTCTCTCTCTCTCTCTCTTTCTCCATTTTTCTTTCTATTTCGCCCTCTCTCTCTATCTCTCATAAAAATGATTACCACTCTTTCTCCCTCTGCTCTTTTTCTCCCTCAATGTCTCTCTCTTTTTTTCTACCTCTGCTCTCTTTCTCCCTCGCCCTCCTTTTCTCTCTTTCTATCTCCAACTGTTCTTTTTCTCTCTCCGCCCTGTATCTCTCTATCTCTCTCTAGTGTGACAATTGAATGCCGGCTTATTAAGAAAAGTACTTAGACCTTTCATTTTCTCTTTCTGTCTCATTAACACTCTCTATGACATTCTTTTTGGGTTGAAAATGGTCAGATTATTATATCTTCACATTATATTTATCATTCAATTTCATGTTGACAGGTGAGCAACGCGATCGTTACTGTCTCTCTCTCTCTCTCTCTCGATTGATATCTTTCTCTCTCTCCCTCTTTATCTATCCGTTTTTTCTCGCTTTTCATGCTCATTGTCAATTGACCACTTTCTTTGTGTTCTTCTTCGTGATATTAATGTTGTGAAATGAAAGACTACCAAGAAGAGTTAATAAATATGTTTCTAATTTGTCTTTCGTGGTCTTGATAATAATTGATTGATCATTATAACATATGATTGATGCTTATGTTTTATTTTTAGCTCTCTCTCTTCTTTTCTTTCTCATACTTAGTGTCAGTTGGCCATTTTAATGTTAGTCACTGTGTTGAGATTGAGATTAAATATTATACTATCTTACTCTTTTGCTTCGAGATTTATCTCTCTCTCTCTTCTTCTCGTACTTCGAGATCTATCGTGCTCTCTCTCTCTCCCTCTTCTTCTCGTACTTCGTGTTCTATCACTCTCTCGCTCTTCCTCTCTCTTTTCATCTCTTACTTCAAGATCTACCGTTAAATCTCTCTCTCTTCATCTCTTGTTTGAAGATCTATCTCTCTCTCGCTGCTTTTTCTCACTCATAAACTAATATCAGACTAATTTGAAAAGCTCTTTTCTTTCAGTCTATTTCTTTTATATTTGTCTTCTAGTTTATTGAGGTATACCAAGATCCAAGCTCATTAAATCCGTAGTAATCGCTCGACACTTAGTAAATTCTAACAAAAGTTTCAGCGCATTTGTTCATTTTCTTAAATCCAATGCATACTTTTGGGTGTCAGATTTATTCGGTGCAGCTTTTCACACTTGATATTGAATACTTTTCATTAAATTAAATACAAACATATTTTATATATACTTCGGCATGACTTTATGTATGTGCGCTTAGAACGTGAGAAATTTCCTTTGTTTATTGCGAGAGACGACCAGCCGTCTGACTAACTGATTCGCGGAGACTGATGCGCATATAAATTTAATAAATAACTCATCGACAGGCGGCGCGTTGGATAGTATATAGATGAGAGGAGAATGTTACTGAGAGGTCGAAAGTAGCAAGAGCAACCAAATACACGCGCACATATATTTACACTCTACACTCGTGCTTCTCCACCGAGAGATATTTTTCGCTTGTGTATATATGTGTGTTTTAGGATGCATCTACATGAACTTAAGGACCTTTTGGCGCTTTCCAAATAAATCATTATTCCGTACGTGATGTGAGTGCGTTGCAATTTAAGGGCAAAATAAGTCAAAGAAAAACAACAAAAAAAAAATCAAACAAAAACAAAGTGAAAATTTATCAAGTTGACCTTTCTATTTTTACATGTTCCAAATGTAGTCGCAAAACAAGTAATAAAAAAAACGGTGACATGAAAAGCAAGCACCTTTTCAAAGCTCAAGTTACCACCAAATATACATATACACACTTACATATGTTAAAGGACCACATATGGAAGTTACAAGCGTGAGATATTGCAAGAGTTGGGTTTGAAGGTTAGGCGTCATTGTGTGCGTGCCAGTGTGTGAAGTGACGCCTTCGGCCACACATGGCGCACAAAGTGTTGAACGTACAAAAAGAAGAAAAAAACTTGTATTATTACTTCGAGACAGACGATAGCAAGATAGACAGATTAGCACAAAAACGTGCATTTATATATATTTATATGTGACACATGAGCGGAGAGGAAGGTAAAGACAGACTATTATTAATAATATCACAACTTTCAGCTGACGAACTCTTCCAGGCATTGCTGCTGCTGGGCAGCTTTAATTTTGTCTCAAATAGCTACAAAAGCTTCAACAGAAATTAGTTTCATTGGTTGATTATGCCCACAGCTGTTAAATGAAACTCATCAGCTTTATGGACCAACTGAAATCGACATAGATGGAAAAGTAAATTATATTAGAGTGCCTTTTTCTAACTGAATTCCTTTAAACGAGGTTTAGAGGTGCAAAATTTCATAAATGCCTAGAAGTCTAAAGGAAAGTTAGAAGAAAATTCTACGCCTCTTCCTTCGGCAGCTTAATTTGACTGATTTTTTACTATAAGCAGCGAATGAGAAAAGTGCCTGGAAGCAACACACAAAGGTTACGAGCGTATTTTATTGTGATACTGAATTCTAAGAAAACTGAAAATATTTTCAATTTCGTAGAATTGTAGAAAACCAGCATATGTATATTTCCTGTATGAATATCACGCACGCTTACCACTCAATCCTAAAATGTCTTACAATAACAAAATTTAATATCATTCCGATTCATGCACTTAAAATCCTTTCAATCAAAATACGCTTCGTACTCAATTCAATCATAGCCAAAACAACATTTAAAACTACATTAAATTAACGAGCAAGCAGCAACAAAGTTGACTCTATCTCTATCTCTGGTACAAACCACCAACTCACAGCACACCACCAGCGCGCCACCTCTACACCCCAACACATGCAATAAAACATCAATATTTATTCAAGTTCAGTGAAATGCTGTGGCTTATGGCGAACACATCAAAACTTTTATTACTTTTCGCAATTGCGATTTGAAGAATGTCAAACACAAACGCACGCAACGCACTTACGAACAGCATGCCTGGTACGTGTGTGTAGCGTCAGCGCTCAACAACGAGCCACGAATAGTAAGTGATTTTCGTAGCCAAAAACTTTTGTATTTAGGGCGCGCGCAAAAGTGGGGTCAGTTGCAGTTCAAATGCACAACAAAAAAATAAAATAAATATTTATGTATTGTATGTGTGCAGACGAAATGAAAATGGCATAAAAGAAATGTCTAAAATAAATAGAAAATATCCATCAAAATCATAGAAGCGAAAACTTCAATTTCAGACAGTGAAATGCATTTTCTGCGGAAATACAATATAAAAAAAATTAAAAAATAAATAAAAAAAAAATAAAAAAAAGTTAAAAAAAAATTGAAAAAATATGCAAACAAATCTGCCTCGTCTACAACGAAACTATAACACCCTTCACAGCTGCATTTCTTATCGCATAAAAGGGTATAAAAAGTTGTTAAACATGATTTTTATCGATTAGTTTGTATGGCAGCTATATGCTATAGTGCTCCGATCTGAATAATATTTTCAAAACTAGTACCGTTGCTCTGTGCAATATTCCATACCAAATTTCATGCAGATATCTTGTGGAATAAAAAGGTTTTTCATACAAGGATTCAATTTTGATCGATCAGTTTGTATGGCAGCTATATGCTGTAATTGTCTGATCTGAATAATTTCTCTGTAGCTTGCATAGTTACATTGGTCAATTATCACTGCCGAATTTCGTGAAGATATCTGGTCAAATAAAAAAGTTTTCCCTACAAGGACTCAATTTTGATTGTTCAGTTTGTATGACAGCTATACGCTATAATTGTTCGATCTGAATAATATACTCAGAGATTGAAGCCTTGCCTGCGAAAATAATCCATGTCGAATATCGTGAAGATATCTCGTCAAATAAAAAATGTTTCCATACAAGGACTTAATTTTGAACGATCACTTTGTATAACAGCGATATGGTATAGAGGTCCGATATCCGTCATTTCGATAAGTAAGCAGCTCCTTGAAGAGAAACAGACGTGCGCAAAGTTTCAGAATGATAGCTTAAAAACTGAGGGATAGACAGAGAGAGTGAGGTGAACTCGAGTCAGCTCTCTAAAATTTTCTTCTGGCTATTACTGGCCTCATGACAAACTTAACATACCCTAGTTCGGGTATGAAAAAACTAATACCACTATAAAACCCCTAGACGGCGCGACAATCCGCTGCCCATAGTAGTGGCACACTATTTCATTTTCATTCTCGCTCGCATATTTGTCTTCCTTATATATTTTTTTTTATTCGTTTTTCCAACATTTTTTATACGCGCTTGCAGTTGTTATTGTTTAGACTGGCTTTGTGCGAAAACAATAATCTGCTGGTGGTCGCATAAAACTACGCGTATGTCGCATTGAAAATTGCGGATAACGGTAATGGCGAACGATGCTTTCCAAGTAGTAGTAAGTCAACTGTCAGTTTATGAGCAAAAAATTTCTGGGATTTATGCCAAAAAAGAAGACGTAGAAATAGAAACATAAAAAATACAATTTGCAGCATTTCGGCGACCAGTGCGACTACAACGTGTATCATGTGGCATGTGGCACGTGCCAAACAAATTAAAGCAGCTTCGTATGGCGAAAATGTATGTGGAAGTCAGCTAATATGAGCGAACAGGCTTGTGAACAAATAGTTATACATTATTGTTCCACGGAAACATTTTTTTATTAAATTTTATTTTATTTCAAACCAGTCCGTAACTAGTCCATATGTAAATAGTTTGAATTTACTGCCAGAATTCGCTAACTTCAGTTTTAAAATGCTAAAATTATTAGTGCTTCATAAATATTTTCCAAACTAGTCGGTAACTAGTCCAAAAGTAAATAGTTTGAATATATTTATAGAATTCGCTATCTTTAGTTTTGAAATACTAAAATAACTAGTTCCTGATGCATACTTTTCTAACTAGTCCGTAACTAGTCCATATGTAAATAATTTGAATTTACTGCCAGAATTCGCTAACTTCAGTTTTAAAATGCTAAAATTATTAGTGCTCGATAAATATTTTCCAAACTAGTCAGTAACTAGTCCAAAAGTAAATAGTTGCAATTTATAGGCATAATGCCTTAACTTCCGTTTTGAAGTATAAAAAGAACTAGTTTATTTTTAATTTTTTTCCAACTAGTCCATAACTACTCCAAACTTAAGTAGTTCATTCCGTATTCATAAGCAACTATCTGCTTCATTTCACGCCCAAGGCACATGTTATAATTTCTTTCCGCGTCAAATGCAGTAAAACCAATTATTTTTTAATACTTTATGGACTAGTTGCTAACTTATATACTCATACTCATAACTCACCCAATTTACACTAGTTTACTTTGAACTGGTTCGTAACTGATACTTATTTTATTGATATTTGAAACCATATATAGAAAAGTTGTTAAAAGCGCTGAGCAATGTAATGGCACTGATTTACGAAATAAATATTAGCAAAAAATATGCTCATGCTTGTCAATCATTTTACATTATTGACAAATGAAATTGAATGACTGGAAACATGAAATATGGATCACACTTATTAACTAACCCGGTCTATCGCAGTTGAGTGAAACACAAATATGCTTGACCTTCAACAATCAAGCAAAAACATAATTTTTGTACTAAATATAATGAAATGGTGCTCGTCAATCATTTTATATTATAAATTTATACAAATCTACTAGAAACTACATTCAAACGGGCTACACTTACTAAATATCCAGCTTATCACTTGACTGAAGGACACAAATATGCTTGACATTCAACCATCAAGCATAGCAAAAATCATTTTACACTATAAAGAATTGAATTGAATTGAACTAAATTTAAACGGTATACACTTTCTAAATCCATCTTATCACTTATTATCGTATTGATTGAACGACAGAAATATGCTTGACATTCAACAATCAAGCAAGCCAAACTTTATTACATTAATGAAGAAAATGAAAATGACTAAAAAAATTTGTATTAGCTACACTTACTAAAAACACAGTTTAACATCTGATTGAACGACACTAATATGCTTGACGTACAACAATCAAGCAAAGCAAAAATCATTTTACACTATATATACATATAAATATAAACCACTAAAAACAGCATTTGAATCAACTGCAATTACTAAATACCCAGTTTATCATTTGATTGAACAACATAATTATGCTTGACATTGAAAAATCATTGACTACACTTACGAAATACCAAGCTAATCATCTGATTTAATGGTACAATTGTGCTTGACAGTCAATATTCAAGCAAAGCCAAAATAAAATCGAAGAATATCAAGCATCCTTCTACTTGATGAAGAAACCAATTTAAAATTTGTGCGCAATAAGTTATAATTTGACAGCTGTCAGTTAAAATTACTTCAAAGTCCCATTCCAGTGGAAAATTACTCGACTTCCCCTCCCTGAGTGTTATTATTTATTTTATTAAAAGCAATTTGGACACCTCAATGATGCAGTTAATCTCAATGAAGTTTGATTTGTTCTGACAGGTGTGAAAGAAAATAAAATCAAGTAACATGTGTGCACTTTGATTGAACGCCTGTAGTTTGTTTGCATGCAAATGAAGCCCTTTAGAGAAATGATTTTCCATGTTCATATTTTATTTTTATTTGTCTCACTTTCTGCTTATTATTTTTGTGCGTTGTTTTTATTTTTATGCGTTGCCTTTATTTTTCAATCTTACCCTTTTCTGTTTGTTAATGCGTCCGAGTTGGCACGCAAAATCTATTTGCAATTGTCAACAATTTTGTTGATGTGATTTTTTGCCTCAGCTCGGTTTTGTGGGGGCGTTGGCTTGTCTACATTTTTTGTATTTGTATACAAATATACTTATTTTACAGCAGGTCGTACAAATGCCAGGCGGCACGTGGCCATCATTTAAATGACCCAACCATGGCAACATATGCTTGTCATTGAGACGGACACAACCACAGTCGAAAATAAAATAAACAAAAGAAATGAGAAAAAAAATAATAATTTTCATGACAACAAATTATCAAATATGATGTGCTAGATATGAAAGACTGTTGGGTAGAAGGAAAAGCTTGGGCAAATTCATATATTTAAAATATGTGGCATAAATTAAGGACTATGAAACTCGAGACAAGCAATTTTGTCGGCATACATAGTTACAATGACAACAGGCAGCTAAAAGTACTTATGAGGCAATCAAAACTAGTTAAAATTTGCATTCAAGCATGCATCAAGCATATTCAAGCATAAATGAATATTGATATTTCACATAGAAAAGAAATTAAACGATTGTATAGATTGTTTTTTTGCACGATTTGTGCATAAAATTTAGCCATCAATCATTATCTGCATGTATGGAATTGCCACAGCTAAAGTGCTATTTAAGTGATTTCAAATTTAAAAAGAGCAAATCTGCATTCGAATTAATTTCGAGTGCTTGTAAAACGTTCAAAACTAGTTGAAATTTGCATTCAAGCATGCATGAATTATATTCAAGCACACGTAAAAATTTATATTTTATGCAGAAAATAACAGAAGCGTTTGCGTGGATTGCCTTGGCAACAGTTGTGTATGAAATTGTGTCATCAATCATTGTTGCTTCAGCTAAAGTGCTGCCAACGTTATATAAAAATTAAAAATAAAGCATGCATTAGAATTAAAACCATTTAAATACAGGTACTTGTATAACGCTCAAAACAGTTTGCATTCAAGCATGCATCAATCATTTTCAAGCATATGATTTGCTTTTGTTTTATTAATATTGCACTTCGTAAACTTCATAGAGCAAATATATGACATATTTGATACAAAACTCTTATTCAAGCACACGAGCATGTTCAAGCATCTTTAAAAAGTATCTAATATTTTTGTTTGTGTTATAAAAATTTGATTTTTTAACAAAATTCCTACAATCATATTTTAAAATTGTTAATTTTATAATTTCGAGTCTATTGAATTGTATGTTGTAGTTTTTCGATAAAATATTACGTAGAAAACTGTCGTTCAAGCATACAAGCATGTTCACGTATTATTATTATGTTCTTTTTATTCTTGTATGGCTTAGATGTACGAATTTTTAATAAAATTTCTCGGTTTTTACCATTTTGGGGCACATCAATCACACATAAGCGTTGTCAATCATATTTTAAAATTATTAATTTTATGTTTTTGAGTCTATTGAATTGCATGTGGTAGTTTTTTGTTAAAACATTACATAGAAAACTGCCATTCAAGCATACAATCATGTTCAAGCATACAAGCAAGTTCAAGCATTGTTATCATGTACTTTTTATTAATTTATGACATAGATGTGTGAATTTTTAATAAAAATTTCTTTGTTTTTACCACTTTTGGGCACATCAATCACACGCAGGAACTGTCAATCACACTTCAAAAAACATGTTTTAATATATTTTCACATTTGTCACACTGTGCATAGTTAATATTTGGTATTTTTCGCATTTCCATTACCACAACAGCTTGTCATAGTGCTCGTCAGACGACGCCACATTGCTCTGATTGTGGTTGCGGCTTTTCACATTTACCTATACATATAAATGTGTGTGGGTACATGCATGTGTGTGAGTGCTGTGGTTACTGTGGCATTACCATAGCACGCATTCTACTTTGTTTATCTGATGTGCTTAACAGTGAAAGGTGACTGCCACATGTCCGAATGCTGTAATTCCACCACAAGTAAGGTTTTTGCCTTACATTTCTGGCTTTACATGTTCTCTAGATATTATATTAAAGTGCTTGTGGGTCTACTGCTTAATTCAATGTGCATACTTTGCATGTCTCACACATACATATGCGCATGCAATACTTTTGCTCGGCATGCGCTCGTATTTGTTATTTATTTTTTTTTTGTACTTGCAGAAGAATTTCTAAAATTCTGGCACGTGCTCCATTTTCCACTCATCATTTGAAGAGCAGGAAAAACTACGTAGCAATTGCACATGCTTAAGCATGTATGTATGTGTGTGCCTGTAAATCCGCAAATTGCGGACATTGCTATTTATATAACAACACTGACATTATGTGACCTGCGTGCGGCCAACTATCCTAGTCACTGTCAGTCCGTCATTCAGCCGTTTGGCTTTGCTTTACTTTTATTAATACTGTTGTTGTTTTTGTTTTTATACTCATGCTTTGTTACATTTTCTGTCTTTATCGTTATCATTCATTATTTTCACAGTGCGCTACTTTTGAATAAATAATTTTTCTATTAAAAAAACCGGCTGCGTGACTAGAAATTTTAAAGGCAAAGCGACAGGTCGTAAGTCAAAGCTTGAAAGTAGTGACATGAAAGTCGTTCAAGGTTTAAATTTCTAATAGTAATCATTTCTCATTAATTACTTTAATTAAGCAGTTTCAAGGCTATCGATTACAGGCCATGTTAGTTGAGAGTTCTTACACGTACTTAGTTTTGTAACGCTATATATTCGCCCTTACGCCTGTCTGTATGCAAACTAATCCCTCAGTTTTTCCTTTCAACGAGCTGCTCATTTGTTGTAATCGCCGATATCGAACCACTATAGCATATAGGCGCCATACAAACTGAACGGCTGAAATCAAGTCCCTGTATGAAAAACTCAGCCATTTGACATAATATCTTGATGAAATTCGGCGAGCATTATTACGCAAGGCAACATATAGTTGAGATCGGATCACTATGTATAATTAAATATACAAAATAGTGTATTTAAACATATGGCTGCAACATATTAACCATATGATTAACAGATGGTGCTTAAGTAAACTTTTAAACACAAAAACTCAGCAACTCATGCCAGCAGAGAAGAATTATTTAAGTAAAATATTAATTTGCGCTATTAAACTAATCAAAACGAAACACACACACACACACACACACACACAATCATGCATGCACCGACTACAAGTAAAAGCAGCACAAAAATTGATGACTGATGATTCAGCGATTCAGCAAACAAGTGGAACGTGAAAAATTGTACGCACACAAAAATTTTCATTTCCTTCTCGTCGCGCTATAAAATTTATGAAGTACAAAAATCTTGAAATATTACATTCAAAACAAACACGCGCATAAATACATATGTTTAGTGGATATATGCGTTAATAAATACAGCAAGTAAACTATAAACAATTTGGAGATGAATATATTTATATGAAGAGCGCGAAGCTAATAAGTGCAGGGGCGTTAGTAGCTGCTACGGCTAATAGCCGCTTGTTGTGGATACCCCACGGCGTCTGCCAAACACAAGTGGCAAGCAGCTGGCGCACGAAAAGCAACAGAAGTGCGAAGCAAAGTGGCAGCAGGTAGTCGCTAGTTGTCGATGAAAATAGCCAAATTTCAACAATTCCATATTCTTTATGAAAATTTTGAAATAAATGCTTTGCGTTGTTAATTACTTAGTATTATGTAACAGACGAAAAAGCTTGAGCAGCTGGTATGTGTTTGGGGGAGCAGAAATTTATAGAGTAAAAATATTTTATTAAATTGCGAAGTTGGGAAATAATATTGAAATTTTGTAGCTGAATGGATTGATTATTGTAGATGTGTTGCCGCAAAGCCTCCTCTAAGACTCAAGGAAGGGTATCTGAAGAGGTCCGTAATAGCAAACGCCGAAATACTCTCTTCCTTTCCTGAAAGCTTCAATCACTGTGTCGCAGAGGCCACTCATGGTGACTTTTTCTTTGCCACATAAGACAAGGGATATGTGAATGAAGAGAAGACGCTGGGAAAGAGACGCAGATCTAATGCCACGAAGAGCAGAATCTTTTTGGGAGTTGTACATTCACTCCAATAGCATAGCGGCAATAATAGCTGCGCTCGCTAACTGTGTGCTCAAATCTATTTAGTCAAATAGCGTCTGTCATCACTAGAAACATCATCATCGGCGGCTTCATCAATAGGCTCGTTTCAGTGCTTGACCATAGCGGCAACGGTGGCAACTGCAAAGCCGATAAGCAAGCCAGAGGGATTAATTTTGGCCGAGGGTGCACTCTAGCTCTTATGCGAACGCAAGATCCTTGTAGAGAAGAACGCGCTATCAAAAAAGGCAATAATCATCGAGTCTGCACCTCGTCTAGTCTCCCACTCCGCGCCTCGTCTTCCACGCTTTCACGCCCCTCCTTAACCTCTTTGTGCCATCGAAACACCTGGGCACGACTAAGAGCACTAGAGCGATGGTACATATATCAATGGAGAGGGAAGGGATACCGGAAAAAGAGAAAGGGAATTTCAATGTCACAGGTTTACCACAAGGGCGGCAATAGAATCAGTCTCATTACTTAATTGTCAAACCTCGTATAATCTACAACAACATAGACATTTTAAGTACCAGACCGAACTAGATTCCTAAGCTGTCCAAGTACGATAACTGTCAGGATCGACTTCTAAACCTAACCTAACCATAGAGCGAAGCGATGTCGTTTGGGAAGGTCGAGCGACTTTAATTCTTGCACATACTGTATTTTGAATGCCTTCAATTATAAATCTCGACGTAAAATGTGCCAATTCGTTAATTCGTTTATACGCCAGTCCGAGTTGCTGCGAATGGCGCTGAATCGACTGTCTATGGTCTTCGTGTACACTCTCAGCTACGGTTCCTATATTTTCTCCACTGCCTGCTGGACGTGGTCTTCGTGGTTCGTTTGAATATTATCCAATAAAAAATGCTGGGTCTCAAGATGAGTGATGGTGTTGCAAATAGTTCAGGCAGCAGACCGATTATGTTGAACATACGAGTAAGTTGAGCGAAACTCGCGTGTATTTTCGAAATAAAATTGAACGATTTAGAAACCTTGTTTAGGCGTAGGTCTTTTCATGATGAAATGCCAAACAATACTGAACAAAAATATGTAACTGCCTGATACGACTCACGGATGATCTATCCAAAAAAGGCTATTGAAAAAACTAACACTGCTTGGATCACTAGTTTTTAATTAATTTAATTAATTTAATTAATTTTTTTTATTTTTTTTTTAAATTTCAATTTTTTTATAATTTTTTTATATGCAAATTGTAACATATATGTATACTTATTATAAATTTTCCAAAATTTTTTCAAAAGAACATGATACAACAAAAAAATTATTCAGAATTTTGTTATTTTTTGTTTGCCTGCTTTTACTAGCTTTTCGCTTAACTTTTATTTTCTCCAACAAAATACACACATATGACCGCACTAAGTTACACACAAAAAAAAATAACCTTCCAACATAATTTGTAAATCACATTTTTGCAGCCCATAAAATGCACACATGAATATTAGCTGCAGCAGCTGTATTTAAGTTTCCGCGGAAGCCACCAGAAAAATATTCAAATTCCATGCGATGCCAACTAAACTGGTGCACTGGAGCACATAGCAAATTTATTTAATATGGCTTATGTGCATGTACGAGTATTCACAACGAAAGTACGCTTATCAAGGTCATAGCTGTAGGAGCAATCCCAAGGGGAAGGCATAAACATAACCAAATCATATGAATATAGACACGTACATGTGTACATATATACATACACACATGCCACAGCAGCGAGAATTTAAGCGCGCATAACGCGGTTGCATTTATGAGTAGATGAGCGTGTAGTAGTGCAAGTGAAACGGAAGGCTAACTAGAAAAGCAATTAAAAAGTTTTTTGCATGTTTTCCAATTTTTTTTTTTTACTTTTTTGTTCTTTTGTTTCGAACGAATTCAAGTGAAATTTTAATTAGACCGGAAAACGCGAAAAAGCTGTGCAAAAAGTAGCGTAACTCGCATTTGATGCCATTGTGCGTGCAAATGCTAACGGCGAAATTGTAACATAACAAATATACAAAGCAGAAATTCAATGAAAAGCAAGATGAGTAGCATACTTTTAGGCGCTAACAAGTTAATTTCTTTTATTTTGATTGAAAAATGGGCTTTAGAAAGAAATCACAAGTCAATATTACTTATTAAGAGATTAATATTTTTCTGCGCGTAAAAGTATGCTACGAATTTTATAAAAATATGAAGAATGGTTATATTTTATTATTTATTTTGATCGAAAATGGAAAGAAATCATAAGTTCTTATTAAAAAATTAATAATTTTTCTGCGGCTAAAAGTATGCAACGAATTTTATCAAAATAAAGTATGTAACTGTTAGTATAAAATTTTATGTAAAAAATAGCGGTAGAACATTTGACAGCATTGTGATAACGCTAACGGCAAAACTTACAAAAAATTATAAAAATTGCGAAGCGGAAATCAAAGGAAGTCAGATGAATTGCATACTTTTAGGCGCTAACAACTCAATTTTATTTATTTTGGCCGCAGAATAGTAGTACAAACGACAGAGAGGCCAAATATTCACTATTATAAAAAATTATAAATTTCATGCAGCCTAAAAGCGTGCCATAAAATTTACAAACTGCTTTACATATGTCTTAAATACACAAATTTTCACGTCTGTATCAATTATTATATGTATTAACCTTGAATTACAATAAAATTGTGCAGCCGCTGCAGCACCAAAGCACTGAATCTATTCCCTTCACTACCACATTGCATACTTTTGCGCGCGCATACTTTTTTTCAACTCCCGCGCGTGCTGAATGAAAAGAAAAGTAAGTGTGGAAATTGGAAAAATGCAAGCAACTAAATAACATGAATTGTATGTCACACAATATTCAACTAATGCGCCTCAGGAAATGTGTGAATAGAGAATTCTTTGCTTTATTAGAGCAACTATTGCAGCAAAAATGTAAACAAAGAAAGCAAAATTTCTTGTTTTATTTGAACTTACTACTATTGTTTGGGTTTTTCGGCACCAAAGCAAACTTTACAACAGTTATGAGTGTAAACGCCTGAAAGCATGCTTTTATTGTCACGAAAAATACGAACAAAGACGATGCTTTTGCAATATTTTTGTATTTTTTCAATGGTTTTGTTATGCATATTGTTGAGATCGATATATGAAATTTACAAAAACAACTTTCACAACAACAATTGTGGTATAATACATATGTAAACGAGAAGGTGAACAAGTTTGCAGCTGGAAAAGTATTCTCTATTAGGCAGCATTCTGTAATAGTGTGTGGGAAACATGGAATATATTCTTATCGCTGCAACACATGCCTAAAAGTATGCAATTAGCGTGGAGTTATGTAATATAGTTTCTCATTTTTTGAAAATTCCTTTTTTTTATTATTTTTAAGAACCCATTCTAAGATGTCATAAAGACGCAATCAACACATTTCTGCTATTTTAGAGTTAATTAGTGAGCACCTAAAGGTATGCTATATAAGCTTAAACACAAAATATGAGCTTAATGAGGTTATAATTCATATTTCTCTATGCAGATGAGTTTCAAAAGATTCACTAGTCTCTACTACATGCAAATATATACAATTTCTTATCAGTTTAGCGCCTACAGATGCCATATACTTTAAAGAGCTACAGCGCTATGCTTTTAGCCGCTTAACACGCGCACATACAAAAGTACTTAGTATGCTTTAAGGCTGACACACACTCGTTGGCACTTTTCTTTATGGAGATGTTATGCATGTTAGCGCAAACGTCAGAGCTTTCCTCATATGCCATTATATATAGAATATTTAGTATACTTTTAGGATTCTGTTGACGGCTGAAAAGTTGATGGGTACAGAGTACAGCAGTACTAGAGGCAAGCTATCAGTGAGACCATGAATGAAATCCGGTAGTGCTTCGTCAGTAAGGCAGTCGCTGAGTAATGGCAAGCCAGGAGTTAGGCGAGAGCGCCTAAGTGCAGCCATATGGAAATTTTAAAGTGCTAAGCCACATGAAGCGGAAAAGAAATTATGCTACAAAAGAAAAAGTGAAAAATAAAAACAGAAAAATCTCAATCAGTTATGACAAAAATAGCGCTGAGCAGCCGAGCGTCTGACACAGTTGCGCTAGAAAGTTAAGCGCACTTTTTTGCCAACATTATGCTATGACAAATATATATGAGAATATCTTATATATGCAACGGTGTAGGCGGCAACTTTGTAATATGGTTTCAAAATGTCATCCTAATCGTTTGTCGTTTGCTAACAAAAGCATAAAGCCGCACAAAGTTACTTTGAAAGCAACGCCTGCTGAGTGCTGCCACATTTGTAGCATATGCGTAGGCGGCTGCAGTTCAACGGCGGATATGTGTGTGCATGACAGCAAGAGAAATTCATTAATTTGTTGTGACTTCGATTTTCCGTTATTCATGTGTGTATATTAACTTTCGTATAAGATTAAAGCAGCTGCGGGTATGTAATTTATGCTTGTCGTTGGCATATTTTTAGGCGTACATGCCACATACATACAATGTGTCAGTGAAGTGCGCATTATCTGCACAAAGCATCTGTCAATGGCACAACAGCCTGATTGTATATAAATTAATATATTTTAATGGTTTGGGTGGCGCTGCTTACGGAATTGTGCCCGAAAGTATGTGATGTAATTTCAATTTGTTATGCAGCACAAAATATTGAAAAGTTTGCTTTTCGTTGTGGAATTTAGAGTGGGTAAATACGCTTGAAGTACCTTAAGCCTGAGCAAGATTTGCTTTTTACGCTTTGGCGCCAAAATGTAGGCAACACAAGTGTGTTATATCCGTAGGTACATATGAATGCCTTTATTTTATTTGCGTGTACTTATATCCCGCAAACTCAAATTTGTATGCAACATTTTTTAGCACCGAAAAGTATGCTAAGCTCTTTTGGAAAGTTTTTATACTTCCGAATTATGGAGTTACAAATGATTTGAAAATAATATATAAATATTTTTTCGAAAAAAGTTGTGTTGACATGTTAAAAACTTTTAGAAATATAGATGGGGCGACTTAAATAATATTGCGCCCAAAAGTATGCATAATTTTTTTACTACCAGTATAGTAATACACATCTAATTTTTTTTCCAAATATAGTTCCACTTAATTTTCTTAAAACTGTGCCGTCAGTTTTGCAGTTTTTGTTATGGGAAAGCGCACAAAGATATGCTAAATTAAATGTAATTTTTTTTAACTAATTTTAAAAGTTGCTCTTTTCGTAAATAAATACATGTTCACATAATTTCGCAGCAGTTTGACATTTATGGAAAGTTATTAAGTCGTTAAAAGTGCCAGAAAGTAAATTTGCGCCTAAAAGTATGCAATTTTTTGTGTGTAGCTTTGTACCCTTACATACATTACATACGTATGCTGTGTACAGCAACGAAAATTTATATTTTTGTCTACTTTCCACATTTTAAAATCTCCTGCAAATATCAAAGCCCAAAAGTATGCACTGTCTCACATTTCACTTTTCACATTCCATGACAGCAGTGATAGCAACGATTTTATTAACTGGAAGGGAAAGCACACATACATATACATATTTAGAAGAACCCTAAGCCCAACTTAAAATTCTTCAAAAATCACGCCGCAGCGCCTAAAACTCTAGCACCTTCTCGTGTAAACCCTACACACACGCGTGGCCATAAATTACGCACTCATGTTGTACACGCATAAATTTTGACATTAAATGGATGCGATTTGCGTGTTGCGACAACAGGCGCAAGCATAAACAGCTGTCACATTTGACGTACATGTATATGCGCCTGATACTATGCAACTACCTGTTAAGAGCAAACAATTTAAAAGCTCTTAAATTGCGTGCGGCATGAGCAGGCAGTTTTCGCTTGCCACCGTTATGTTCAGCACCCGAGCTACACCGCGGCTTGCATGTGACTGGCACTGTGCCTAAAATGCGGCAAATTTCCGCACTCCAAATCCATTTTCATTCATGCTTCTAGAAATAAATTGCTAAAGACACTTTTTTCGTGTATGTGTGTGTGTGTGCGGCGTGTCGGGCGAGACAAACTGACGACCGAATACGCCAAGCGTAACAATTGTTTGTGCGCGTCTGGGTCACACGCACTTGAGCGCCGTTAGTCGCCTTAAAGTATGCTAGGTGCCTGACTGCCTGCCTGCGCTTAAATTTTTGTCGGAGAATTTCTCAGGCGTTGAATTGCCGACGAATAATGAAATAATTCGTGCGTGTAAATTATTGGTTCAAAGCGTGAAGCGGAATGGTTGAAAGCAAGTAAAATATGAGTGCGAAAGGCGTAGCATAAGGAGGACACTAGAACCATAACTGTTGTTTGCCTTTGTTATTTTTAACTTTGACGTTTCTGCCACTGTCAGCATTTCAACTGAGCACGCCAATTTCAATATGTCAAGCGCAAGAGCTTTAAAAAGTTAACGGGATTTATGAGCTTTGATTAAGCCGTTAGTTTAGTTCTGGCTGAAATAAAAATTTGTAGAAAATAATTGTAAATTTATGGAAAATTTATGAAAATAGTATGAAGCAAAAACTGTTGCTGTAAATTTGAATAATAAAAAAAAATAGATGGCAACCCTACTCACAATTTGAAAGTGACAGCGCCGTAAAAATTAAAATATTTTAAATATACAGATAGAGATAAATTTACTTAAAATAATATTAATAATAATTTTTAAAACCAGATGGCAACACCCTCTGCCCTTAATTTTTATTTGGCAACCCTTTTCAAAACTATTATTCAATTACATATTTAATATTTCATTCAAAGTGTTAGTTAATAAAAAGTGTATAAATTTAATATGGCAGCTCTAGAAAAAATTCTAATATTTTAGATGTACAACCAATAATGAAAATTTATATATTAATTTTTTTTTGGAGTAAAATCAAAAAAATTTAATTAAAATAATATCAAAAATATTTTGAAAAATAGCTGGCAACACTCTCTGCATAATATTTTGGCAACCCTCGTCAAATTAAATTAAATTACATATTTAATGTCTCATTCATACTTTAAATTTAATATTAAATTCATAATTATAATGATATTAATAATAATTTTAAAAACCAGCTGGCAACACCCTTCATCTTACATTACTGTTTGGCAAACCTCGTTTAATCAATTCTTCAATTACTTATATAATATTTCATTTAAACTTTTTGTAAGAGTTGGTTAATAAAAATTTATTAAATTTAAGATGGCAACTGTGGCAAAAATTTTAATTTTTTAGAAGCACAGTTAATGATAGTGGATGTTTTTTTTTAATTGTCCACTTAATTGAAATTCGGTTAAAAAAATTAATATAAATAATAATTAAAAAGCATTAGATGGCAACACCAATCAAGTATGTATGTACATATTCACCACATTTTATTATTATTTTAATTTCTATATTTAATATTCACATTTTAGTAAAAAGAAATTAGATTATATATATGGTTTTAAATTAAAAACAGGTGGCAACCCTTCTCAGTATAATGCTTGCTTTATTTTCTTGTGTTTTATCATATTAACAACGTCATATTTTAATAAAAAAATTAAATTGAATAATGTTACTTAAAAGTTTAAATTAAGAACAGGTGGCAACGCTTTTCAGTATTTATAATTGCTTTATTTTCAGATGTGCTTAACTTTTTAGCATAATTAAAATTTCATATTTTAATGAAAAGCAATTAGGTTATGTAATATTATTTGAAATTAATAACAGGTGGCAACCCTTCACAGGTGGCAACCCTTTGCAGTATAATGATTGCTTTTCGACAAAAAATACTGCTCGATTTTATTGTTTATTTAAAATAATTTTAAACAAAATTGTTTTGAATTTAATACAGGTGGCAACTCTAATTAAAAAATTATGATATACAATTAAATAAAAAATTATGTGATAATAACCATTACTTTATGCTTAATAAATTAGCATATATGGAATTCGTTTTCATATAATGGTAATCATGCAATTCATTACAATTATATGGCAACTTTGTAGGAAATATTTTTGACAAAAAATGTTTATTTACTTTCCATGCATTTCAGACTTTTTATAATATATTTTTGCATATGTAAGTCAGATGGCTATAAAAGAATAAACATTGATTGTAAAAAAGTAGGTTATTCTATACCGAAATATTGGCAACTCTATTTGTAAACTTGTGGAACTAAGAAAAATCTTATATATGTATGTATATAATTTTATTTCCACTGGCTTTACTTACCGATTACGAATAGTTAATATTATTTTAATTATTATAATTTCAAAAATTGGCAACCCTACACAAAAAAAAATATATTCCGAAATATTGGCAACTCTATACTTAAACTTATGGAACTAACCAAAATCTATATTTTTTGATTACCACTTGCTTTACTTACTCATTACGACTCGTTAATATTAATTTAATTATTACTTGATAAGTTGGCAACTCTACAAAAAAAAATTTAGAAAAATATATATTAATTTCGTTGCGAACAAAAATTAGTTTTAATTAAGTCTAAAATTACTAACTATTAACTTTAAAATTAAATATTGCTTATTTTTATTTAAATGGCAACCCTACTGAAAACACATCCGTTTAGTGTTTGACTCTAAATATGCCAAAAACTATTCCATTTTTAACAAACATACTTCAATGTATTCAAACTTTATATAATTTTTAGCATTAAGTGGCAACCCTGTTAAAAATATTGTGAAGCTTTGGAATATTAAATACCTCCGACTAGCTACCAAATTTCAATGTTTCGTTGTCATCAAGAGTCACTCTAATAGTCAAAACGAACAAGCTCATCAGAGTTTAACAAATTCTACAAATTTTCCAGTCCCTTACCATCACCTAGTTTTAATCAAATGTACTACCCTCAATATTTCCCACTTGCTATACAGCTTCGATGGATTTGATTATAAATTTCCGAGAAATCGTCATCGTAAAATCAAACAAACTTCAAAAGTGACATCTGCCTCATCTGACATACAAATTTGGCATGCCAACAGCAAGCGCGCTGAACAATATGCAAAGCTTTTTGTAAGTTCATAGTTTTTCCCACGAAATCGTCACCTGCCCATCTACACACGCATGCCAACGGCAGAAGTTTAATAAAACTTATGCGAAACCTAATCAAACCTGTGAGGATATAATTTGCCGCGGCAACTTCAGCTGAATGTCAATCTTGTACGCGCACACCACAAAAGTGAAAAGTGAAACGAGCAGCGCAGCAAAGTTAAAAAAAAAACGCCGAGCAAGTCGAAGCAACAGGCTGTAAATTGAGAACGCTACACACGAACTGGTTAATAAATTGTAAGCGGCTGTTGTAAAATATGCAAAGTTTGCAAAAAAAAGTATTTATAATAAAAAAAAGTTGCACAAAATGTGTTTGCACAGGCAACGAGCCTAAAAGTATGCAGTTCATTAAAACTTGCCGGGACTAAAGTGAAATGCAAACGACTAGTTGAGCTGTTGTAGGCGGCAAACGTGAGGCAGCCAAGCGGTAGAGTATAAGAAAAGTGGAAATTAAAAAGTTTTGACAACAACCAAACTGGAGACTACGTACAACGGTATAAATATGTAATGTGCAAAGCGCCTGATTGTATGCTTTAAGTACTTGAAGTGAGAAAATATTAATATTTAAGTCAAAAGTACGCGAAATATTAAATATAAAATATGTAAACAATCAACATGAAATTTGTAAAAAAAATTTAAATGCGCCTAAAAGTATGTACAAAAAATTACTTTTAATTTAATTTAACAGTTTAATAGATTATTAATTTGGTATTGTTCTACTTTATAGAATTTGGATCATCATGGTCAATAATATTTTTTCCAAAGCAAATGTGTTAGCGCCTAAAAGTATGCTTCACATAGTTAAAATACTTATCTACTTATTAAAAATATTATTACTTACTATTACTTTTATTTAGTCAAAATACGTTTGTTGGGCTAATATTATTATTACTAAATTAATGAAAAATTAAAATGCGCCTAAAAGTATGCATAAAAAAATAACTTTAAATTACAAGATAATGCATTATTAATTTGGTATTTTCCTACTTTGTAGAATTTGGAACATAAAATATTTTCCAAAGCTAATGTGTTAGCGCCAAAAAGTATGCTTCACATAGTGAAAATACTTATAACAGTTTAGTATTAAAAATATTATTACTTACTATTACTTTTATTTAGTAAAAATACGTTTGTTGAGCTAATATTTGTATTACTAAGTTAATTAAAAATTTAAATGCGCCTAAAAGTATGCATAAAAAATAACTTGTAATTACAGTTAAAAGTTTATTTAAAAATTAAATTGGCACTTAAATATAAATTATTGATCACAATGATCCTTATTATATTTCCTATTACACATTTACTCCTAAAAGTAGGCTTCACACAGTTCAAATTTCACAAAAAGTATATTACTTAAATAACCATAAACATTAATTTACTATTTTTCTTTACTTTTAGTAGACGTATGTTAATATTAATATTAATATTTTAAAGCTACTACACAGTTTAAAAACCGCCTAAAAGTATACAATTGCTTGGTCAAAAATTCTTAAAATACATAGTCACAATTAAAAAAATGTTTTTCTTAGCTTTTTTCTCACTAATACTTAAGCTCACAGCTAATTATTTTACTTACTATAGTTAAATATATATTTTTTCCATACACAACTAAAACTATGCTTTGATTTTTGTGAAATTATTGATATTTTTCATACTCTATTCAAAGGCATTTATTACTTTTAAATTCCAGTGAAAGTTTAATGAAGGCTTTAATATTTTATGCCTTCATGCAAAATTTCAAAACTGCGCGCTTAAAAGTATACTTCAGTTTTCCCCCAAAGCCACCGAAAGCCATTCAACCATGAGCCAGTTGTAAACCCAAACAAAGCAGATTAAAATATTCAGGATTCGCATAAAAATAAAAGTGTCATATATTATTTGTGCACTGTTTTGTCAGCGCTTGTAATACGTAAAGCCTAATAATATGCAACTTATAAGCTTTTGTACAATGCAACAATGATATTACGCAAACAATGCCAACGAACAAAAGTCTGCCTCACGTGAGCTTAACTCATACGCGCGCATTTAAGGCCGCACAACAAACAACGGCCCGAATATGGCCAACATAGGCCGGCCGAACAGTGCGACGACGGCTGAAACGAATGCGTATTTAATTGATTAATCCAGCAGTGGAAAATTGCGCTGATGGCATTTTAAGTGTATGGCACACCATGCGTTGAACAAAAACAGAATTGAGCCAACAATAACAGTAAAAATATACACTCGAGCGTGTTTAAGCCACAACAGGTGTCTAACGTGTATTCGTTGTAGTGTATACTGTGGTATTATAATGCCCCAACATACGCAACAACTTATGTAAACAGCAACCAAACAGCCAACTGAAAGAGGCACATATGCGGTAACGCCTACCATTCTTTGCTTCACTGTCGCCTACACCCCGACACGCCCACACGCTGCCCCAACAACTTTTAACGTTTATATAGCGTCAACATAAAAAACCACAACAATGCGTGGGTTGGAGGCCATGCGAAAACGCGTGAATGTGTTAATCGGCTAACAAGTGGCGGCGTACCTCATACTGGCTTAGGGCATGGATAAGCCCCCAAGGAGCTGGAAAAACAACATAGCGTCGACAAATTTCGACCCGAAAATTGCGAAAACTATTTTTTTTAGAATATATTTGGTAACGATCAAAGCGCTAAATAGTAATTTATTTGCATAAACGCTAAAATGTAGGCAATAGAAAATGGTGTAAACGGATTTGAAGCAATTTTGAACATATATGTACATATATTGCATGTATCGAATGTGGAGGCAATGTATTGCCAGTAGTGGTTTGCTGGCCTCGAGAGAATTAAAAAAACAGCAAAAAAATCATTGAAAAGAGTTTAAATTAAAAGAACTGAAAAAAGTATGCTCAAATTTTTTATAAATATTATGAAAGTACTAAAAGCCTTTACTTTCAGAGTAAAAATTTACTTAAAGGAATAATTTTGTATTAAAAATTAGTACTAAAAAATAAGTACTAAAAGTTAAAAATGTCAAATTTAGTACTTAATATTTTCTATACCAAGCAAAGGATCTGTAATTAAATAGACTTTTTTCATGCTAAAATATTAGTACTTAAAATTTAGTCCTTAAATTTTAGAATGCCTATTTTAGTACTATTTTCAATAAAAAACAAAGTAACTTTATTTAAAAAAATTGTGCTAAAATATTAGTAGTAAACAATAAGTATAAAAAGTTACAAATGCCAAATTTAGTACTAAATATTTTCAATACCAAGCAAAGTATATTTAATTTCATAGAAAAAATCGATTTTTTTAAGAAATTAGGCTAATATGGAAAACTACTGACGTTAGGTCCAATAATACAGACATGTTATAGCATTATCAAATTTAGTACTAAAACTTTCAATCCGAAAAGTATTAAAAAGAGGTAGTACTAAAATTATTTTATTTTCTAATTACGGGGCTATATAAAGCAAACATCATATAAGTGAAATTTAGTACTAAATAAATTGATACAGAATTTAGTACTAAAAAGAGTAAAATTATGATGAATACGCTTAGTTACGCAAAGTAATGTAATACAAAATATTTTTTTGGTTTTCCAGTTATAAAATAATACTTCGAGAAAGCAATAAGTGCCAAAGTAAAAATTATTACTAAATATTAGTACTTAATAATTGTATATAAAATTTAGTACTTAAATAGAGTGAAAAAAATAAAATTAAGCGCGAAAAACAAAGCGGTAAAGGCAAAGTATGTACTAAAACAGTACTAAATGGTAACAAAATAATTAGTACTAAATAAATGTATATAAAATTTAGTACTTAAATACATTAAATTGTGGAAAAATATAAAATTAGGTCGAAAATTATAGTAAAGATAAACAAAGTATGTACTAAAATTATCGCATAAAATTTTTAGTACAACTAATTTAGTACTAGACACCGGCAATAGTGCATATAAGCAAAATATGTACTAAAACAGTACTAAAGGGCAACAAAGTAAATAGTACTAAATAAATGTATATACAATATACAAAGTATGCACTAAAACAGTACTAAATGGTAACAAAAAAATTAGTACTAGATAAATTTATATAAAATTTAGTACTAAATATCAATAAAACGGTACCAAATTTTTTTAACAATATTTTAGTTCCTATAACACAGTACTAAACTTTTATTTGACAATTTTTTAGTCCAAATAATTTAGTACTAGGCGCTGCAAACTATATTTAAACAAAAATTATTTATAATGGTGAAAATTAGTACTAAATTCTTCAAATTATACATATATCAATAAAAAAAAGTACTAAATTTTTTTTAACAATATTTTAGTTCCTATAACACAGTACTAAAATTTTGTTTGACAATTTTTTAGTACAAATAATTTAGTACTAGGTGCTGCAAACTTTATTTAAACAAAAATGATTTATAATGGTGAAAATTAGTACTAAATTCCATACTTTTAAAACAGTGATAAACTTTAACATAAATTTAAAGCAAATTTGCTTTTAAATTCTTGTGCTCAAATAATTTAGTACCAGGCGCTGAAATTTGTTCCAAAAAAATATGAAAATTGAAAATGTTGAGTGCAGAAAAAATATTAAAACATATTTATTTTTACACTAAAATTTAAATTAAAAAAATTGATAAAAATGATAATAATAATAATTTACGAAATTACTATTAGTAAGAATTTTTTAGTACTAAATTTTTATTATTAGTATTTTAGGACTACATTTGAAATAATAAATTCTAGTATTAAACTATTTTTGTTGAGTTAAAAACCATAAAATATGCCCTCTCAGGCCCTAACTACACTAATGTATAAAATGGACTTATATTATACATATACATATATAAATTTCTTTGAATACAAACGATTATGTTAGAACCTTTCCATAACAGTTATACAAGTATATTTGATTGAATCGTCCATGAATGACTAACTGTCAGACGCTGGTCATGCATTGTTCGTTGATTAGACGCGTGTAGATTAAACCATTGAAAATCATACATCATCATATACATATGTATATGTATATTTTTTTCTTCTTCTTATTGCATTTGTGGATCACTTTCAACTCTCATTGTATTTGAATTATTTTATCAAATGCATGAAATAGATATCACCTCCATTCTATACAAGATATACATATACATATGTATGTACATGTATAAGTATGTGTTTATTTGCCGTTGACCTCGACCATATGATTTACAAAAATTATGATAATACCCACACACGCATTCACTCGCTGTGACGCATACAAAGCGAAGTGATAAGAGCATGAGATGACTGAAGATGATTGAATGAAATTTTATGCGGGTCATAAAGCAATTCAAATTCGGAAGGTCGGCATGAGTCAGAGAAGCGAAACGACTCTATTTGTTAAGCGGAAGATATGGGAGGGGTGCTGAAATATGTATGAAGATATGAAGTATAGAGTTTGATTTCAATTTTAGTTCTTTTGGAATTGAAGTTTAATTAAATATAACAATTTAAATTTAATTAAATATAATGAATTAAATTTAGAACATATTTTGGGAATTAATTTTGCGGAAAAATTATATTATAAATAAAATATTAGTTTTCAAATAAAATATTTTTTTAATACTCCTAAAACACTTTTTATACTAAAATCTCGCACGGGATCATCAGGTATCTAAATTAATTTCAGTTTTCTCAATATAGAACTTCCATATAAAACAGTACTAAAAGTACTAAAGTGTTCTAAAAGTTAGTACTAAATAAGATTTATGTTGAAAATCCATACAAAATTTTAACTTTTTAATTTGTTTTGAAAAAATATGTACTAAAAATTTTAAAATTAAGACAAGAAAGGTAATTTCATGAAATGACACCATAAGGTGTGAAACTAATCTTGGTATTATCAGCATAAAACTTCGCCCAAAGCAATACTAAAAAATAATATGCAAAAGTGTACTAAAATTTAGTACTAAATATTTTTTACTCCGAAAAATATTTTATTTTTTATTAATAAAGCATTTCTATTTATATTTAGTAACACAGAAATACTAAAAAATAATATGCAAAAGTGTACTAAAATTTAGTACTAAATATTTTTTACTCCGAAAAATATTTTATTTTTTATTAATAAAGCATTTCTATTTATATTTAGTAACACAGTTTTACTTTTTACAGTGTTACAAATTTTTAAAAAGGTACTAAAGATTAGAACTAAATTTTTTTTTATGGCGAAAACAAATGTTTTTTTTACATATATCAATCATATTTATATATAATACTCCAGCTTTACATTTTAAGGTTTTAGAATTTTGTAGAAAAATGTGTACTAAAAGATTTGAAGTTAGATTAAGATAATGGATTCCTAAACGTAAAATATTTGGTACCATAAGGGTTCCAAGTTAATCTGTTTCCTTAGTAAACCAAAATTACATAAACCTTAGAAGTAATAAATATTTACTAAAATTTTGTACTAAATATAATTTGGCTTAGATTCATATAAATCAATAATATTTATATTCAGTAATAAATAAGTACAAAAATTTAGTACTAAATATCATTTGGCTGGGAATCATATAAAACAATAATATTTATATTTAGTACTAAATTTTAACTGTTTAATGTATTAAAATGTTTAAAAGAGTTAGTACTAAAAGTTTTGTAGTTAAACGTAAAATATTTGGCACCTTCAGGGGTTACAAATTAGAGCTGTAATTACAAAAATCATGTACTAAAATGCACAAAAATTGAGTACGAACATTTTTTTAAGCTAAAATCCATGATAAAGTGATAATATTTATATTTCGTGCTAAAAATAACGTGTTAAAAAATTTTAAAAAAGTTAGTACTAAAAGTTTTGAAGAAAAGATAGTACTGAAGTTTTTGTAGTAATGTTTGGAACCCACAGGTGTACCGAATTGGACAGAAAATTTTCGATCAAGAGCTACAGGTGTAGTGCATATTAGTTAAAAACTATGTACTAAAATTTAGTACTCCATTTTTTATGTCAAAAATGATAATAAAGTAATTATTTATATTTTAAAAAAATTTATTTTAATCCTATTTTTTTAGTATTTATACATATAAAATAAAAACTATCGAAGAATTTAGTACAAAAACTTTTGAAGTTAAGATAATAATAATGCTTTCTTAAATGTATACTTTTTGGGCCATTCCGTAGCTCAAATTACTGTACTTGAGTACTTTCAAAAAAAAGCTGCAAGTCTCACACAACCTAAAATAGTACTAAAAAGTATGTACTAAATGGTACTAAAATTTAGTACTAAGTTTTTTTAATAAATTTAAAAATTTACAAGACTTAAACACCCTAAAATGGTACAAAAAAATATGTAGTAAAGAGTACTAAAATTTAGTACAAAACTTTTTTTTAATATAAAAAATTGTATGAAAATAAACACTTAGATATTCGAATTATGTACATTTGGTGTTTCTAGAATTTCAATATAAAAGGCTGAAATAGTACCAAAAATCGATACTAAATATTTCCAAAATTTTGTACTAAAATTTGTTTATGTTAAAAATCGTAAAAGAAGTATAAAATCTTATTATTTTAAATATTTATATGTAATCAGATATAAACTGCAACCCCAATAGTACTTCTCACGCCTGAAAATATGCAATTTTAATCTAAAAAAATCACTTTTTTCCAAACTTTTTGTTTTGTAACTACACACTTTAATTGCACGCCACGTCTTGTTTTACTCCTTTGTTCCCATGCTTATATCGCAAGCAACTAAAAGTAGACTACACGAGACACCCAGCATGCTTTTGCACCAGTAAAGCAAACATAAATAAAATAGCTAAATAAAATCAACAGCAGAAAAATAGAAGTAGACAGCCGGAAAATAAACGGGATTAAGAAAACTACGCAGGAAAGGCGAGCAAAGAGAGAAATAAAAAGCAAGAAAAACAGAATAACAAATGTTTTTCTATACCTGTATGTACATACCATGTATAGTATTTTCGCAGAACATATACAGTTAATATGTAACAAAAGCAACAAAAAAATAGCTGTTGTCATAAAAACAACAAGCATTATTGATGACAAGTGACACAAGTGGGCAAAATGTGTTTGTCGTTTACACTCGAGTGCTTCAATTCCGCCGAGCTGCTTTCACTGACCAATGCATACCACTCGAAATTGGTGAAATAAATGTTATTGAAGCATACATACATATGTACATATGTCTGTATGTAAGTATACATAATGCCAATATTCATACAATTGCCAAAATTATGCAGAGGGAATTACATTTGTGTCGAGTAGAGAAAAAATTTAGTTAGCTTCCAGGCGCTTTCGAGTGGCATGTTCAGAAGAATTTTACAACGAAATATTTTCAACTTTCACGCACTCCTTTTATTCTGCTTTACTTTACAGCAGTTGATTGCATGGGTACTTAAGTGCTGGCACCAGATCCTTTGTTGGTTTTGCATACATTTGGGATTTGAGAAGCTGCTATCTAGTGTTAGATACTTTAACTTGCTAGTACGCAAACTTGACATCGATGCACAAAAGTGTTTTTGTGATTTTAGTATTATTTGGTTTACAAAAGAAAATAAGATTTTCAGAGAATTGGAGGAAGAACAAGTTTATCTCTGTAACATAGCATACTTTAGAGCGCATACTGCCGACAAAAACCAAAACGCAAGTGTGTTTTTCTATTTTAATATTATTTGTTAAAAAAAAAAATTGTGAATTTTAGAGTATCGAAAGAACAACAAGATTAACTCGATAAAGTAGCATACTTTTGGTATCACACAGTCAAACAAAGAAACCAAAAAAATGGGAATTTCAAAAAGAATTGAAGTATGCTGAGTAAAAATATTACTTTCATTTTAAAATGTTCGACATTACAGATTTTTTAATTTATTTATAGCATACCTTTAGGATTCAAGCAGCTACTATCTCCCTTTATAGGGCTGGTATGAATACCTAGCTTTGTACGGAAAGTGTATTTATAAAATATTATATTTGAAGAAATTAAACTTTTTATAAATCGGGGAAGCAACAAGTTTGTCTCTATGAAAAAGCATAGCATACTTGTGAGCGCACACTGTCGTCAAATACAAAAATTGTGAACTTTTAAAAAATTTTAAACATCTTGAAAAAAATTATTAATTTCGTTAGTGTATTCTTAACATTATAAATTGTATAGCATACCTTTAGGATTCAAGTAGCTACCTTTGCGACTTTTAGAAGCTTATACACATGCTTAACATTGACTCAAAATAGTACTTTTACGGTTTGAGTAATATTCTACGTATCAAAAAAACAAAAATCTTGGGAAAAAGATAAAACTTTAAAATTATCAACTTCATTCCATAACTTTAGGATTCATGTAGCTACTCTTGCGACTCTTACAGGCTTGCACAGATGCTTGACTTAGACTAGAAAAAGTATTTTGACGTTTTGAGTAAAATTCAACATATTGAAAAAAATATTTAAAAAATGAAGGCACTACAAATTTAACTCGATAAAATAACATACTTTTAAGTGCATGCGGTCGTCAAATAGAAAAAATTTTTAAATGTAAATAAAATTGAAGTATACTCAGTACAAAATATTAATTTCGTATGGAAATTGTCAATTTATTGTTACTTAAATAAGCGTAGCATACCTTTAGGCGTAGCGAATTTCAAATATTTAAGGCATTACTACTAAATAAATGGTATTTAATACTCTCTCGCAGTTATTAAACGCCAATTTATCATTATTTTTGGAAGCAAAAGTCTCTCTCACTACAACACCAAAAACCATAAATCAACCAGAATAATCGAAACAGTATGTGCTGCAACAAATCCACCTGCTCGCACCAACGAAAATAATTTATTTTCTTTTAACAATGTGACGGCGCGCTTAAAAGTTAATGACCCGCACACGCGATCGGAAAAGAGATGATTCATACAGATGAGCATGAGGCATTGTAGTGCATACTTTTAGGCGCCTACAGCCACACTTCTTTCATAAGCACTCAAGTAGAAGTGCCTAAGCTATCAATCTACGGGAGATAAAGCCAATCAAAAGCCTAGACACCTAAAAGTAGGCTAAAAACAAAAAACAAGTGAATAGCAACAGCGAAACGGCAGATAAAGTAAACAAAGCAAAGACACAGCGCTGCGAAACAACATAGAAAACGTAACAAAAAAATTTGATAACTGACTGACAGTCGCCATCGACAGCATAATCGAATTAATTGGTTTATTAAAGCTACTGCATGGAATTCCACGTTGTGTGTGTGAACTTGTGTAGAGACCAGTCTACTCAACAAATAAGAAGAGCTTCAATGGATGGGGATTTTTATTTAATAAAGACTTGAAGTGGGAAAATCGCAAAGCGTTTCTTTGAGCGTTGAGAATGTCTCTTGCAATTCTCTGCAGGTTTATTAAACTTTTGCTACAAGTATTTGAACACAAAATTAATAATCGTATACTTATACCGCGTAAGCGGTGTCTACGACAATTAAGAAGAAGAAGAAGAAGATACTTATACCTACATATATATTATGCAACTGTACTATACTAGAATTATAGCTCTATCTCTATTTCACACTCTCCTTTATAATATAAGTACTAATTATTGCTCCGTGTTTTCTATTTGCAGATTTCAACCAAAGATCTCAATCATTCCATATAAATATATACATAAACTACCGTTAAAAACTTGACGCTAACTACAACACTCTCAGCAAATCGAATTTCGCAAACTCAAATATATAAACAGATGCACCGAAAATGTGATTCTTTGCCTGCAAATCTTCAAAGTTTCTCAAAAGAAGAGTCACAAAGACGAAAATGATAATCTAGTCGCAAAAGTCAAGCAGGAACTTGATTCCTGTTGCAAAGTTTAAGCCAAAAAGACTTTTGGCTTCTGAAAAACAAACACATAAAGGCAAATTGTAGTTGTAAATAAATATTAAAAAAATATATATTACACGCTTATTAATTACTGTTAGTTGAGCTGAAAGTCGTCGGCCATACAAAATGACGAAAAAGTACGAATTCGATTGGATCATACCGGTGCCGGAGGAGCTGACCACCGGTTGCGTGTTCGATCGCTGGTTTGAGAATGAGAAGGAAACAAAGGAGAATGACTTTGAGAAGGACGCAATGTTCAAAGTGGACGAATACGGATTCTTTTTGTATTGGAAAAGCGATGGCAGGGTGAGTGGACAATAGAAATTTATTTGTGCTAATTTAAAAAAAAATTTAAAATTAAGGGTATTAGGAATAAAATTCTTACAATTTAAAATTTTAAATTATATTAAAACTTAAAAATTTAAAAAATAAAAATATACAATATTAAAATTTTAAATATTTTCATTGCAAAATCCTAAAAATCTTTTTAATAAAAAATTAATTTAAAATTTAAATAAAAACATGTTTTTTTCAAAGAAAAGCAATAATTTAGAAAAATGGAAAATTTTGAAAACTTTTTACTAAAAATAAAAAATATAAATATAAATAAAGCAAATTATTCCATTTTATAAATGTTTATGCACTTATGTAAACAAAACAATATTTTTACTTTTACGAAAAAAAAATGTATTTATAATTTTTTTAAGTAATAATTTTTAGAAATCTGAAAAAAACTAAATAAAATTTAAAAAAATTTAAATTTAAAAAAATTTAATTTAAAAAAATTTAATTTAAAAAAAATTAATTTAAAAAAATTTAAACTTAAAAAAATTTAATCTAAAAAAATTAAAAAAATTTAACTTAAAAAAATTACAAAAAATTTAATTTAAAAAAATTAAAAAAAATTAATTTAAAAAAATTTAAATTTTTTTACGTGTATAGATAAAATGTATTTCTTTTGTTTTTTTTTCAAGTAATAATTTTTAGAAAAATTATAAAAAAATTTAAATGAAATTTAAAAAATGGAATTTAAAAAAGATAATTTAAATATTTAATATTTTTATTTTTTTAAGATCACGTTTTTTAGAATTTTTTTTTTAATATTTATTTATTTATTTTTTATGCTAATATTTAAAAATATTTAAATTAAAAATTTTATAGGTTTATATAAATTTTTAAAATCTATATATATTTTTTTTCTTAAAATTTCTTTCATACAAATTCCACATACCTGTTCAGGAAGGTGACGTCATCGAATTGTGCCAAGTTAGTGATATAAGAGCGGGAGGCGTGCCGAAGGTAAGTGATATCGATGTTTATACATAAAACAAATAAAAGAAAGAAAAAAATATATAAAATTAAATAAGTTTTTTATATAAAATATAAAAAAAAATTAAATAAAATAACAAAAAAAATTTAAAATAGCATAAAAAATTAATTTCTTAGATAAAAAAATATTTAAAAAATATAAAAAAATTAAAGGGGGAAATATATATGTATAATATATTTAAAATGGCATCAAAAATTCATTTCTTAGATAAAAAAATGTTTAAAAAATGTGTATAAAAATTTTTAAACTCCGAAACTAACAAAATTACCGAACTCGCTTGCATTTTGGATCCTTCAATTTGAAGCTGAGTACTAAATAATTTGAAGCTCAATACTTTATAATATAATAACATTAATAAAAAATATTAAATTTGTCTAAATTGAATTACCAAAATCAAAAGCCGCACGTTTTGCGCTTTCCACTGCGCCTATAATACCTGTCGTTCCAGCAAAACAACCACACACACATTCACACACCCACACACAAACACTCAACCTAACAACTATAACCAACTATTATACGAACAATGCCACAATTGACGAGCTGCAACCGCAAAAGCCACAGCAACCGCAGAAGCTTGAGCGCACAAGCACACCTTTCACCTTAACGAATCCGTCTTCTTTGCACTTCACACGCCGCTAATTTCTCCACTACATTTTGGTCTATCCTCGTCGCCAGAAGTGTGTGGCACTGCCGACACACATTTCCCGCTTTCGTTGCATGAATACAGCACAAATTCTCACTTACATTCCTGTTTTCACACCACTCCCCACCCCCTCTCTGGCAGTGGCCTACACTGCGTATACGTTACCCGCTTTGTGCGAATTTCGTGTGTTGTTGTGTATACGCGCGTGGATAACGTATACGCACTGTGGCACACAGTAAGGTCAACGAGTGGCATTTCATAGGATTAAAGCTATGCATGTCAGCTGCTATGTGCGCTTGTTCGCGTACATGTATGTGTGTTTGTGGGCACTTTCGTTGATTTTGCCAGTGTCAGGCAACCACAATCATAATTCATTTTTGTGATGGTTATACGAGCATTCTGTTGCTATTGTTGTAATTGTGGTTTTGTTGCCTGCGTTATAACAACCGTAAGGTGTTGAAGTGTCAAAACGGGAGTTGCTGCAAAATGGTAGTGAGATTTAAGGGTTTAAGGTAGAAGGAACAAGCAAAGAAGAAGGAGAAAAGCAACAACAATAAATTACATAGAAAACAAGATTGGGCTGTTAAATTCCAATTATACAACAATAACTCACTAGAAATTTTGAGAGTAGAAAATTAGCACAAAAACTCAAATTTAAAATAATTTTAAAATAGAAATTAAAATTTAAAGTATAATTAAAATTAATTGAAATTAAAATAAAATAAATTTACAATTAATGTTAAAATTAAAACAAAAATTAAAATTAAAAGTAAATTAAAATTAAAACTAAAATTAAAATTAAAATTAAAATTAAAATTAAAATTAAAATTAAAATTAAAATTGAAATTGAAATAAAATAAAATTAAAATTAATATTAAAACTAAATTTAAAATTAAAGGAAAAATTAAAATCAAAATTAAAATTAAAATAAAATTACAATTAAAATGAATGGTGTAATTAAAATTAACATTAAATTAAAATTAAAAGTAAAATTAAAATTAAAATTAAATTAAAATTAAAACTAAAATTAAAAATAAAATAAAATTGCAATTAAAATTAAATTAAAATTAAAGATAAAATTAAAATTAAAGTTAAAATTAAAACTAAAGTTAAAATTAAAATTAGAATTAAAATTAAAATTAAATTAAAATTAAAGATAAAATTAAAATTAAAATTAAAATTGAAATTGAAATAAAAGAAAATTACAATTAATATTAAAATTAAAACAAAAATTAAAATTAAATTAAAATTGAAATTATTAAAAATAAAACTAAAATTAAAATTAAAGGCAAAATTAAAATTTAAAATTAATTAAAATTAAATTAAATGAAAAATAACTTTCGGAGCAAAATACTGAATTTGGTCTAATAAATACAGAAGCCTGGTTAATATAAAAGCCGTTTAATTGTATTAAATCCTAAGAAGAGAAGAATTCTAGAAACTATACTTAAACCGAAAGATGTACTAAGTCATAAAGTAGAGACCCTGGTAATTGAAATAAATCAAAAGTCATTCTAAACGAGATCGAGGAAAACTTGTAGAGAAAACAGCCGCAGATAGATGGCGCTAAATCTACCTTGGGTTAAATTTTCACAATGTTCCACATCATTTTTGCCATGATGTGTCTTATTGCCGCCACAAAGTCCAGATGAATCGAAAAATTATATAAATCGCCAAATGATGCTCACTTACTTACAACCTGACCTCACAACATAAAATTATTAGTATATTAATTGGCTTACCACTGGAAAAAAAATATTTAACGCTTGATGCTATTAATTTAAAAAAATAATAATAATTTTCTGTAGCTATCCCAACAATGATTGCTTTTATAGAAATTTGAAAACTTTAGATAACAGTGCTCATATTCCAAATAAACAAATTTCCGCGTGAATTCCATAGAAACGCACCAAACACTGTTTATTTAATTGCAAGTCTATTTATTGCATCAATTAGTGAATTAAATTCAAATATGCGTAAAACCGCAAATGTAAACAAATAAGATGAATGATGTGTTAACGTTTGGCAATTGAACATATTTAGCGCAAAAATCGGCCAGCTTGATAATGAGTGATTGATTGTTAATAATGTAGTTAATGAAGTGAAATTTAATTTGCGCGTCAAATGGATTAATGAAAAGCAAAAATCAACAAAAATAAATAAAAATATATTTAATTCAAAAATGTAAAACAAAAATACTGAAAAGGTAGGCCACAGAACAAGTGAATTAATAAAAAAGCAGTAAAACAGAAAAAAAATAGGAAAGGAAAATTTGAGTGATTTTCGAACCAATCGTGCTTTTAACTTTCACTGCACTTTTCTTAGGCCCAAATGATCTTTCAAAATGATTTTCATTGATTCTTCCGATATTTTAAGGATGCCAGTAAGATCTCTGGCTGCGAATCATCGATTTTAAGCAACAATTCCTTTATTTTATTGACGCGTTGTTCATCAATTAAAAAGTCTCACTATTTTTTACCCACGGTGGTAGATTGAAATGAGAAATACGAGTATTTAAATGATATTCCTAAGGCTTGAAAATATTTCAGCCACTAATGACACTTTTAAAGTGCCCTTAAATCGCCACTCAGTGTCCTTGATGCTCATTAAGAGCTAAATTTTTAATATTATTTAATGGATAATAAAATTTGTGGAAAAAATTAAGCTAACAATTCAAAAATAAAGCATTTAATGCAAAATATGAATTACGAAGTGTGTGCCAAATTTAATGTCGGTATGTAAATATTGCACGAAAAGTGAACTTTCTTTCCGAAACTTGGTTAAGTAAAGGCAGAAAATTTCAAAATGTCGAGGGAAGTCAAAATCTGAGAATGTTGGCCCTTTGACTATTTGACTAGGCCCTTTGATCTCCAAAGTTGTCTACTTTTGACTACTTTTTGTGTAGTTATTTAAACCATCACGCGTTCATGGCAAACATTCGCGTCGAAATCATCGCTTTACCTCGAGAAAGTGATGGGTAAAAGCCCAAATGAGATAAATATTTCTCAATATACAAATCCAAAAATATTCAAGGCCCACGACTTGACATTAACTTAACATAACTTAACTTAGTTTCGCTTCACTTAATTTAACTTAACTTCACTTCACTTAATTTAACTTAACTTAACTTATCTAAACTTTACTTAACTTAACTTAACTTAACTTGGCTTAACTTAACTTAACTTAACATAAATTAACTTAACTTAACTTAACTTAACTTAACTTAACTTAACTTAGCTTAACTTAACTTAACGTAACGTAACGTAACTTAACTTAACGTAACTTAACTTAACGTAACTTAACTTAGTTTAACTTCACTTCCTTAACTTAACTTAACTTTACTTTACTCAACTTAATTTAGCTTTACTCAACTTAACTTAACTTAACCTAACTTAACTTAACTTAAGTTAACACAGCTTAACTTAACTTAACTTAGCTTAACTTAACTTAACTTAACTTAACTTAACTTAGCTTAACTTAACTTAACTTAACTTAACTTAACTTAACTTAACTTAGCTTGACATAACTTAACATAATTTAACTTCATATAACTTAACACAACTTAACTTAACTTAGCTTCGCATAATTTAACTTAACTTAACTTCACTTTACATACATACTATTACATTTTTAACCAATTCTTTTTTTGAATATTTTTTTATTTCTTAAATTTATTCTATGATATAATATAATAAATTTCTTGCCTAACTGCATACCTAGAAATACGAGTATATCTTTGTATCTGTGTAAAAAAAAACCCTTTTCAACAAATAAAGAGCAGGTGAAAGTTATAACTGCCACCGCCATGGCCTAGTTAACATTTTAATACAATTCTGTTGCAGCGCAACTCAAAAGGGCCAAAGAAAGCTACGCACAAGAGGCGAGCAAATAATGCATTAAAATTGCATTGCATATCATTTGACTTGCAAAAGCCTGAGCAAAAGGATAACGATGAAAAGTAACAAAAGGGAGGGTGAAAGGATAGCGAGGGACAATGAGCTGGCTTGGCAACTAAAGCAAAAATAAAGAGTTGGAAAATAATATATGTATAGTATATATGTATGTACACATACATACTCATACATACCTTTACATATGTATGTACATACATATTTATGTGTGTGCGTGTGGCTGTGATGTGATGGCCAACTGACGAACTGTTGATTGGCAAATTGACAGCAAGACAAATTGATTTATATGATAACTGACAGTGCGGTGGCTTAAGCAAGGTGTGAAAGTGAGGTTGGGAGGTCGAGAGTATGAGTGAGAGTGAGAGGGTTGAGTTCCACAAAAGTTTGAGTAGTTAATCAACTGACTAGTTGGCTGACTAATTTGCTAGCTACATGACTGATGGCTCGTGTGGCCAACTGACAAGCTGACTGATAAAATGACTGACAAGTTAAATGTCAAAGTGATTGACAAACTGAATGTCAAAATGACTGTCAAACTGACTGACAAACAGAATGTCAAAGTGACTGTCAAACTGATTGTCAAACTGACTGACAAACAGAATGTCAAAGTGACTGACAAACTGAATGTCAAAGTGATTGACAAACTGAATGTCAAAGTGACTGTCAAACTGACTGTCAAAGTGACTATCAAACTGAATGTCAAACTGACTGTCAAACTGAATGTCAAAGTGACTGACAAACTGAATGTCAAACTGACTGACAAACTAATTGATTGCCTAACTTACAGTGCCTCAGTCAGCTGTTGAGCGTGTGAAATTATGCAGTAAAGGTAAGTTTCTGCCAGCTATCTGCCTCTCTCAATGCCACCAATGCAAATGAGACGCGCGTATTGAAACTATGGATCTCCAGCCAAGCAACTGGCAAAGTGTGCACTAAAGAAAACACAGCAGTTGGTCGGTACGGTTATTTATTTTGTGCGAGTGTGCGCGCATTCCATGCAAACGTAATGAGCGTGAAAATTTTCGTGCATTAATCATTAGGGGGTAAAATACAACAGCAACAACAAGAGCAGCGTGAGCCAAACAGACTTTGTGTGTGCATACAAAACGCAGATAAAGGCAAAAAATAAAATAAAAGAGTGGCAAAGAAACAAAAAATAAAAATTTCCTAAAAAAAAGAAGAGTAAATGAAAAGCAAGTGAAATGAAAGCCAACATTTCGAAGCGCAAAAATGCTGCACTGCATGTAAAGTCCTTCAGCGAAAGCTGGCGTGTGTAAGTGAGTGCGTATATGTGCCTTTCCAATTACATGCGCACGCCTAGACGCAACTTAAATGAGGCATTTGCCGCCAAATTGAGGGAAACCTGAAGTACGCAGCAATTCGCTTTGACGCCAGTTGAAAACCAGCGGGTTTTGAGAAAAAATGCCGCTAGCTGGCACACATTACAGCATTGAGCTACAAAGCATTGAAAATTTGGTGAGGTTGAAGAGGGTAGTAAAGCGGGTAATAAAAAGAAGAGAGAAGGTAACTACAAATACGGACCCGAGCAGAAAACGTCGGAAGCCCAATAAAATATATACATATTTCATCAAAGACTATCGACTCAAATTGTCTATACATCGTTGTGAAATTTGGCTCATGTTGTTTTCTCTACAAGGTATCGAATCGGACTAATATAGCCTACAGCTGCCATACAAACTGACCGTTCAAAATGAGGTGCTTGTATAGAAACCTTTTTTGTTTGACATGATGCCTTCACGAAATTCGACACAAATCTTAAATCCGTTATTTCTTACTCTTTTATATTAAATTTTTAAGTTTGAGTGACTTTAACGCTAAGCTTCCCTTGAAAACTATAAATTCAACATGTCAACTTTATAAAAAATATTAAAACAAATTATTTAAGATTTTTTACTTTTGTATCAAGAAAATTGACTTGCAGGCTACGTTATTACGGCCTTTAGCACGAATTTTCTCGAAAATAGCAAACCAAAAAACACTTAAGTTGAAAATATTAAATTCTGAAAATATAAAAAAAAAAATACTTTAAACTTTTATTTATTATTTCTTGCCAAAATCGTGCAAAAAGGCTTAAAAACTTGACCTTACAATAATAAGCACCTCTTCCGCTTAACAAAAACGATATTAAAATACATAAGTTGAAAGTCTTAAATTTTGATAATCTTAAAAAAGAAATTTTCCACATTTTCGTTATTATTTCTTGCCGAACTCGTGCAAAATGTTCCGTCGTTTCTGGAATTCTATCCACAAGCACCACTTTCATTCAAAAATAGCAATATAAAAGCGCATAAGCTCAAAGTTTCAAATTTTGGAAGTCCTAAAAAATATATTTTCCAGTTTTTCGTTTTATTTGTTGCCAAAATCGTGTCAAATGACCCCGTCAGTTTTGGAATTACATCAATAAGCACCGCTTTACTCAGAAATGCAACATAAAACCGCATAAATCGAAATTTTCATGTTTCGAAAATTAAAAAAAAAAAATATTTTCAAATTTTTTGTTGCTATTTGTTTGTCAAAATCGTTGTCAAAACCTTTAGTCTTGGAACTACATCAACAAACACCACTTTCATACAAAAATAGTAACATTAAAATACATAAGTTGAAAGTTATAAATTTTGTAAACCTTAAAAAAAATATTTTATAATTTTTCGTTACTATTTGTTTGACAAAATCGTGAAAGTTGACCCGTTTGTGTTGAAATTTCAGCAATAAGCAACACTTTCATTCAAAAATAGCAACATAAAAGCGCATAAGTTGTATTTTCGACATTTTAAAAATCTTCAAAAATATATTTTCAAATTTTTCGTTATTGTTTGTTTGCCAAAATCGTGAAAAAGCCCCTTTGTCCTAAAATTAGAGCAATACCCACCTTTTTCACTCAAAAAAGGCAACATAAAATTACATAAGTTTAAATTTTGATATTTTGAAAATCTGAAAAAAAAAATTTTTCAATTTTTCGTTATGATTTCTTTGCCAAAATCATGAAAAATTACCATATGTTTTGGTATTAAAGCAATAAGTACTGCTTTCAGTGAAAAATGACAACATAAAATAGCATAAGTTGAAATTTTAACATTTTGAAAATCTTAAATATAAAAATATTTTAGAATCTTGAAAACACATATTCTGAAATTTTCGTTGACAAAGTTCTACAAAATGGCCTCCAGTTTTAGAACTACAAACCTCAGCCCAACTATAACTTAAAAAAAACAATAAAATATTGTTGACGATACACCTCTTCCCCCCAACAATTTTTTTGCCATATTACCAACAAAATGTATTTTTATTTTTCCTACAAATTTCCGCTTACATTTGCATTTGTTTTCACTTTTTCATTAGCTACCTTTTAGCCATCTGTCACATGGCTGTCACAGCGCGCACTGCTCTTGTCACGTGTGACAATTAATGCAAACGCATACGCCATTTTGTTTTCAATTTACGTGCATCTCAAACTGTCACATTCGGCAAAAGCCAAGCTATGTGACAGCGAATAAACAAGTTTTACCCAGCACTAAAGCACAAAAAACAGAAAAAAAATTAGAAAACAAGCTGAGAAAAACTATAATAAAGTGGCAGTAAAAAGGTTGTGAAAGAAGTGGAAATAAAGCAGCGAAACAGTGAACTACCGGCGAAAGTAACGGCACACACGAAAGCGCGCAAAGTAAGCGCGAAGCTGCGCCACAAAAAGAAAGCTTTAAATTAAAATGTTTGCTAACAACAAACAAACAATGGACTACAACAAGAACAACAGGCACCATATAATAATAAATCAACGGCAACAACAACAACAAAAAGTAGTCGATATTAGCGTGCAATTTGTTTGTAAGCAATCAGTTGACAGTGCTGAAGCACGTAGCGCTACCGGGCGTATACGTAACCTAGCGCCGATGCTGGCGGGCGGAGGTGGCGTATGAGTGACATATGGCGACAAATGTTCGCACTAAATGTTCGCTGCATGTTTGGTGTTGTGCATATGTATGTATTTGTGGATACATATATGTATCACAAATACATATATGTGTGTGTGCATACATGTATTTGTGTATACTTATGTGTGTATTGGTGCATATATGCATCTAAGTGCTTTTGTAAGTAGTCACCTCCTAGAGCGCGTAATAAACTTGTACACATTTTTATTTGTATGTGGCAAAACTTCGGCACTTCTGCGTGCATACGTGTATGCACAAATCGTCACACAATTACGCTGACTTTCATTCATTATCGCTTTTTTGCTCAGCCACTTTTTGTTGCGTTTGGCGTCAGCTGCTGCTACTGATGAGCTGTAAATTGCGAATTTGTTGTAACAAAAGTTTTAGTCAAGCAAAAAAGGGGCGCGTTGGCGAATGCTTTGCACATTTCTTGACTAAAATTTTCCTGGAAAAGCACGCTTAGCTACTTCAATTAATTAAATTGCTTGTGTCAGAAGTGTTGCAGCTCACTTTGATTGCTGGCAATGAATGTTGTGTTAAAAAATGCTTGAAAAGGTATTACAATCATTAATATACGCATACATATAACGGTATATTGCATATGGGGAATGAAGGATTAACTTTTTTGGAGAACTAGTGAAGCAATATGGAGCTTTGAATTGCATGTTACGATTTAAACGATTATAGTTTTCACTTAATGAGCAAAATATTTAATCCATTGATTAAAGCTATCTGTCTAAAATACCCAAAAAAAAACTAGAAGAAATGTTAACTTAGAACGCAGCAAAGCTATAATACCCTGCATAAGCTACATAAGTGCATTTTTATAGTAAAGTATATGAAAGGCACTTTATTTTTTGATCGTTCAGTTTGTATGGCAGCTATATGCTATAGTGATTCGATCTGAACAATATGTTTGGAAATTGTAGAGTTTTTTTGAACAATAAAGTGTGGTGAATTTCGTGAAGATACCTTGCCAAATAAAAAAGTTTTCCTTATAAGAACTTGTATTTAAGCGAACAGATTATATGGCAGCTATATGCTATAGTTGTTCAAACTGAACAATTTCTTCGAAAACTGTTGAGTTGGCTCTGATAATAGTCTGTACTGATTTTCGTGCAGATATCTTGTCAAATAAAAAAGTTTTCTCTACAAGAACTTGAATTTGAAGGTTCAGTTTGTATGGCAGCTATATGCTATAGTGGTTCGATCTGAACAATATGTTTGGAGATTGTAGAGTTTTTTGGAACAATAAAGTGTGGTGAATTTCGTGGAGAAACCTTTGCAAATAAAAAAGTTTTCCTATAAGAACTTTAAATTTAGCGAACAGTTTATATGGCAGCTATATGCTATAGTTGTCCAAACTGAACAATACATTCGCAGATTGTAGCGCTACTTGAGACAATAATCTAAACCGAATTTCGTGAAGATACCTTGTCAAATAAAAAAGTTTTCCCTATAAGAACTTGAATTTTAGCGAACAGTTTATATGGCAGCTATATGCTATAGTTGTCCAAACTGAACAATACATTCGCAGATTATAGCGTTACTTTGGGCAATAATCTATGCCGAATTTCGTGAAGATACCTTGTCAAATAAAAATATTTTCCATACAAAAACTTGAATTTGAAGGTTCAGTTTGTATGGCAGCTATATGCTATAGTGGTTCAATCCGAACAATTTCTTCGAAAATTACTAAGTCGGCTCTGATAATAGTCTCTACCTCTTTTCGTGTAGATATCTTGTCAAATAAAAGAATTTTCCAATTTATATGGGCGCTACACGCTACATTAAACCAATATCGGCGATTCCTCTCAAATGTGTAATTAGTTGGTGAGAAAAACACGTGTGTAAAGTTTCAGCGCGATAACTCAAAAACTAAAGCACTAAATCGCGCATATACAAACGAAATTTTTTTTCTTTAAGTTTTTTTATTTGAAATACTACTAAATATTCCACAGATCTGAAATTAATACTATCTCGCAAAGCAGCTAATTGTCAATTGTGCTCAAAATTTGTCCTTCCGTACTTATTTCTTTGTTACAATTTTCGGTATTCACACTCTGTCTCTCTTCCTCTCTACCAGCCCCACTCCAACAAATTAATTCCCAATTCACTCTTTTGTTATACGCTTTTCCATTTTTTTTGTCATTTCTCTCAATTGAATTTTTGTTTTCCAATTAATTACGAGCTGCATGCGTCCACCTGTCCGAGCAGCCAACGTACGGAGCATTGCAGTCATTCAACAAATTAAATAGTTGCATATTCCCAATTGACCTTTCATACACAACCAATTAAAACTATCAAACATGTCAATGTCAACTTTGACCTTCGCCAAAGCAATTGCGATAAGCCAGCCAGTGAGTAGGAGCGTAACGGAAAGTGTTATGTATGTGTATGTGTGTGTGTAATGAGCTGTGCGAAATTTTATATCGAATTTATTTGGAAAAGTGTGCGCAGAAAGCCATTGCTTGCCAAACTGTAATGAACGCAATGATTTCTATAGAAAATCGTAGCCAAGTGTATACACTAAGTCACTTTTAGCCAATTAATTAAATTTTGCCAAAATGCAGTAAAAATTTTCAATTACAATTTTCAAACTAACGGTACTTTATGCGTAATTACTTGTGAACTTTGTGTGCAAGCAGTAAAAAGCTTGCAGAATACTCGATAAATGCTATTTTTGTGGAAATATCAAGTATGCAGTAGTTCGTATGTGTGTGTGTGTGTGTGCGTTTCTCATAAATTTTACAATTAGCAATTTCCATTAACGCTGACAACTCAATTATGCTGTTGTATAACGGCAGTCAAAATGTTTGGTCCACTGGGTCAGCATTGCGTTGCTAAAGCAGCGTGCTCATGCAGTTTTATGTGGAAAACTGTCAAAAATTAATTTGTGCGGTAATATACGAGGGTGGTCGGTTAAGTCAGCAGTCCACTATGCTATAATAACTCTCACAGCTGCATTTCTAATAACATAAAGCATGAAAAAGATATTTATACTGATTTTAATCATACGCTTTGTATGGCAACTATATGCTATAGTTGCTCGATCTGAACAATTTGTTCGGAGATTGTAGCGCTAATTCAGGTTATAATCCGTGCCAAAATTCGTTACAATAGCTTGTCAAATAAACAAGTTTTCCATACAAGCACTTGAGTTTGATTGAACAGTTTGTATGACAGCCACATGTTATAGTCAACCGATCTGAACAATTTGTTGGAATATTATAGCGATGTTTTATCTAATTATATATACCGAAATTCATGAAGTTATCTTTTCAATTAAAAAAGTTTTCCATACAAGCACTTGAGTTTTGAGGCTGAGTTTGTATGGCAACTATATGCTATAGTTGCTCGATCTGAACAATTTGTTCGGAGATTGTAGCGCTAATTCAGGTTATAATCCATGCCAAAATTCGTTACAGTATCTTGTCAAATAAAAAAGTTTTCCATACAAGCACTTGAGTTTGATTGAACAGTTTGTATGGCAGCCACATGTTATAGTCAGCCGATCTGAACAATTTGTTGGCCTATTATAGCGTAAACTTGTATAATTCTATGTGCCAAAATTCGCGAGTTTATCTTTTCAAATAAAAAAGTTTTCCATACAAGTACTTGAATTTGGAGGGTGAGTTTGTATGACAACTATATGCTATAGTTGCTCGATCTGAACAATTTCTTTGGAGATTGTAGCGCTAATTTAGTTTATACTCCATGCCAAAATTCGTTACAATAACTTGTCAAATAAAAAAGTTTTCCATACAAGCACTTGAGTTTGGAGGGTGAGTTTGTATGGCAGCCACATGTTATAGTCAGCCGATCTGAACAATTTGCTGGCATATTATAGCGTAGATTTGTATAATTCTATATGCCAAAATTCGCAAAGTTATCTTTTCAAATAAAAGAACAATTTGTTCATAAATATAGTTTTAATTCTATGGTAATATTCTATGCCAAAATTTGTGAAGATACCTACTCAAATAAAAAAGTTTTCCATACAAGCACTTGAGTTTGATCGAACAGTTTGTAAAGCAGCTATAGTTTCCCGCTTTCGATATTACCGACAAATGAGCAGTTTTTTGGAGAACAACGATTTCTATCGTAATGGGATGATGGAAACAATGTCTTCACGAACTTATCTAACCACACTCGTACTTTTGCATTTTTGCACGAAATCGGTAACGCCTGTTCTCGCTACAATTACACTATCTCCCCCACAACATTCCTCGTACTCAACTAACACACTTTGTACCCCCACCTTTCCGCAAATAAATGCATTAGTTAATATTGCCTCCATACAACACGCTTAAACTTGTCATTTGCTACCGTTGTTAACGGTAATGTCCGTCACTGAATACCACATAGGCTTGCGATTGTAGGTGTGTTGCTCAAGAATTGTGTCAATGTTGAAAAGGAAATTGCAATTTTAAAATTTAATTTCCGAACTTTGAGTGGTGTATTGCTATACCGGTTTCAAATGGCAGCACACGACGGCTATTTTTGGCGCCTCTTAGACCGCTGCAAGTATATGCTACTTTTTGCGGCTGACAGACGGCCTAAGTTGAGATACCTGCCAAGCTGTCAGTAAAGCAAGAAAGGTAATTTAAGTAAATTAAAGTGAGTATGCGCTGGAGAAGAAGAGTGTGAAGAAACTCGAGAGTAAGAACGTCAATAATATGGAAGCTTAGATGTCATATTCCACAAATTTCTAGAAAACATAAGAATGCCCATTTCTTAAAAAAAAGTAATTATGACCAAAATCATTTCCGCTAACTAAATATCGTCCGGAATAATGTTCAAAAGACCTCAGTCTGAATAGTTAGTTAACTAATTTTTTTTTTCGTTTAGAGCTACAATTTGCTATCGAAATACCATTTACTTTCCGCTCTATCCTTAAGCCAAATTCCAAAACTTGCATCTGAGATATTTCTCCTTAATTTAAAACCATTTTGACAAAATTCATCATTCAATGGCTTTTAGTTTCCACCAGCACACCGGCAGCACTTATATTACGCCAATATTTTCGATTACTTTCAACAACTCAGAATTGAGTGAGAAACTTTCATCAACTCATTGACTCGTTGCCACGCCACTTTCGCATGCTCCAAATGTACATATATGCGAGTAAAGATATACAGTTAACGAGAGTAGGAATGTAGTGATGCATTTGAAAGTAGTGAGCAGCTATACTCGTACATCTATGCTTGTAGTTGGAACGTTGCTGTGTCTAAAGTAATGATGGATATATCGAGTGAGCGTGTGTTTATATCATATTCATTCTAACAAATTTAAGTAGAACAAGTGGAAATATGAACACATTTGATTTCCCCCCTACTGCTGGGCGCTTTCCAAAACTTGGACGCAAAAGTAAAATATGTATTCAGACCATAAAACAAATATTTGTGAGCACAAACCAGGAAGAAAAAACAAAGAAGTTGCGACAAACTTGTGTGAGAGTGGGAGGAAAGGTGGTTTGTAAGCACATAATTTACTCATGATGTGCCACAGAGGTGTGATCTGAGAATACATATATAAATGAATGCTTAAAATTTTTCACATTTTTATACCTGATATAAAAAGGCTATCGTAAAAATGTATATTGGAAAAAATTACTTTCATAAAATACATATATTGAAAAACTATTGTTTTCAAAAAAAAATTTTTTTTTTTAATTATTTAGCTTTTTAATTTTCAAAAAATTTAGCACAAAAATTTATTTTCGAAACCAAAAATAATATTTCAATATTTCATTAATTTCTTAAAAATACAAATATATAAATTAATTAATTGAAAAACAAGTTTTTAAAAGTGTATGTTGGAAAAAAAATTGTTTTCATAAAATATATTGAAAAACTATTGTTTTCAAAAAAAAAAATTTTAATTATTTAATTTTCAAAAAATTTAGCACAAAAATTTATTTTCGAAATTAAAAAAAAATTTCAATTTCTTAAAAATACAAATATATAAATAAATTAATTGAAAAACAAGTTTTTAAAAATTTAAAAACATGTTTTTAAAAATTCAAAAACAAATTTTTCAATATTATATTTTCCAAACAAAAAAAATTAAATTTTAAATTTTCTATATGCTTTTCACAAATATATTTTCGAATTCGGTTTTCAAATTTTTTCTAAGAAAAATATGTATCCACATAATATCCATAAATCTCATACTTATTCTCATAATTACTTTCTATTTTCTTTAAATTTTGAAAAGTTTTTCGAAAGTATATATTCTCATTCGAAAAAGCAGTTTTCCATTTTTTTCTAAAAAAAAATATTTATCTATATTATATCCATTAAACTCATACTTGTATAATTACTTTCTATCTTCCACACAGGATCCGAAAATTCTCGATAAAGTGACAAAAAAGAATGGCACCGATATGGTGGCCTTGGATAAACGTTCACTGACAATATGTTCGAATACAGATTATATAAATATAACATATCATCATGTTATTTGTCCGGATGCAGCAACGGCAAAGGTGAGTTGTAAAAACAGTAAACTGAAATTATTTAATTTTTCAACAAAATAGAGTGCTGAAAAGTAGCTTTCACGGAAGCTTTTACGAGCACCAACACAGCTTTACAGAAAAAAGCTTCGAGGCAAAAAGCTGCTTATAAAAGCTCTACTAAAAAAAAGTAAAAGCTTTATTACAAAAATCGTAGAAGTTAAAATTAATACAAATACCCTTAAAAGCTTTGAAACGAGCTTTTATGAAAGCTCTACTTAAAAACAGTAAAAGTTTTACTCCAAAAATATTGCTTAGCATTCTGACGAAAGCTTATTCAAGAATGTATACACAAAAGATTTAATTGCCCTTAGTATAAGTTTAAGGAAAGCGAAAGCTTTACCATATATAATTTAGTAAAAATGTAAAATAACTAAAATAAAATATATTCAAGTTTCCTTAGTAGCTTCAGTCAAAAGTTTTCCGTAATAAGTTTTAAAATATGCTGAAAGCTTTGAAGTTTACTAGGTCGCATAGTCCTAACTTAAAGAAGCCTTATCTGCAAAAAATACTAGTGAGAGCATCTGTTTAAACTACGGTAAAAGCTTTGAAGTTGACTAAGTCGCATTGCCCTAACTTACAGAAGCTTAATCTACAAGAAATACTAAAGAGACTTTCGGTCAAAAATCATTTTTTCCAAGAAAACTACACTTAAGCAAAAGGAGGGCTTTGGATAGACATACCTTCGAAATTTAGTAAAATTATTCAAAATATCTAAAATATATGCAATTTTCTTAATAACTGTGCAAAACTTTCGGACTTTATTAGGAAAGCTGCACTTTAAAATTGCAAAAGCTCTCCATAGTAATCTTTGAAATACACACGATAAGGAATAAGTTGTGGATATTTCAAACAAATAAATAAATTTTGCAATAACTCAAACTTCATATGTTAAAAATTTCAGCTTTCCTATGAAAGCTCACAAAAGAAATAGTAAAAGGTGTGACTAAAATTAATGAAAGCTTCAGTTTATTAATACATAACAAAAAAAATTCTTATTAAATTTGAATAATAAAGAATTTTCTAACCAAAAGCTTTCATAAAAGCTTTCGAGACGTTTTTTACATAAATAGGAGATGAAATTTAAAATAATAATTTTTATGATACCAAGCTATGTACGCCGCAGCTTTCGATTAAAATCTCATTTCATTCAATAAAAATGCTAAAAGCTTAAAGGAAACAAAATTTTCGCAACATTTTAAGTCTATTTTACTGTTAATTTCATGCTCTTCGCAACTTATTTTTCGTTTTAACTGAAGCCTAAATGAAGATATAGAAAACCAAAAACGGGAAATAATCGTCATAACTTTTTGTTGCCGACGATTGGAAAAAGCACTTTTATTGATTCTAAATGATCCACTTGAAAGCTTCAGTGTAGCTTAAATAATTTATTAGAATCTCGCACCGTCTCCTTCTACAAAATCACCCATATTAACTTGGAAAATTTTTCTAACATAATTTCGGCAAGCTAAGTAAGTAACTTTACCTAACTGTTAAACTAAACTTTTCAACTTTAGCCGTTTCTTAAATATTTTAATACGTACATATGTATGTATGTACATATATCTAACACTTGAAGCTTTCTGGCAATATTGTGCAGTTGAAAAGATTATTTAAGCCAAATGCACCAGTTAAATTCTCAAACTATGTGCCGTCAGCCATGCTCTTTCTCTCTCCCCTAACACCGCTCAAGTGCTATGAAAATAGGCAACTGGGTACACTTTGACGTTTGGCTAAAACTTTAATGTTTGCTAACGGGATTTTAGATGTATAGTATATTTATACCGAGAAATGTTCAAAAAGTTATCACACTTTTGCAGAAAGCGAATGGATGTCGGGAAAAGGAGGAGAGTGGGAAAGGGGAGAGAGCGAAAAGTAAAAGCAAAGTTTGTAACGGTAAAAAGGTGTTCGGTTCATGTGCGATATTATATTTCGTAAAGTAAAAGTTGCCGGTGGAAATGCAACTTTGAAATTGTGATATAAATAATTTTTATTTGAACATGAAAAAAATGAAATATGAAAAAAATAATGGAAAGCTGCGAAGTTCGTGGTACACAATTTATACTCGAACTGAAATTTTCTGATATAAAATGCAACTCTGCGTAATAACTGAAAAAAATTAGTTTCATTTTGATGCAAGAAAACCATTTTAAAGACTTATTGCAGTAGTTTTGAATAGAGTTTTTAGAAAAAAATTTGCAAAAATACAATAAAAAATAAAAAAAAAAATTCAATTTCTTTAAGTTTACCGTTTCAGTAACAGCATTTCTGAAATTTTACATTTGGTGTTCTCAAATTTTGAAAAATTATCAAGAATAAGAATAAAAAATGTTAAAAATACAACTCTGTGCTTGCAAAAATGCAACCCTGATTGAACTTTTTCTGTAACTACAGAGCTTTACTGATTTGAAATAAATTTTGGACATTGAAAAATCAATTATAGTTTAATACTTCCGTCTTATTACCAAAAGTTTTAATTTGTCAAAAGCTCACACTGAAAGCGCTTCAAAAATGAACTTATTTTTTGTTTTAAAAATTAAAAAAAAAAAATTATAATTTTTAAAAAAATTTATAATTAATTCATAATTTTTTATTTTTAAAAAAATTTATAATTTTTTTTTTTTTTTAATTTTTTTTTAATTTTTTTTTTTAAATTTTTCATAAACCTGAAATTGATTTAATAGAAAATTTAGCATAAAAAACACAGTATTTTAGCAAAAATACAACTCTGCGTGAGTGCCACCAGCAAGCTTAATGATGATTACAATAGCTGCCAGTATTCACATGCATACACGCGCATTTGCATACCTGTGATCACTCACAACCTGGCACCATCACTCCTTATTTACTCACACACACAGACGCATACACAAGCACAATGCGTATACAGTTAACCAATGACTTACATTCCAATCAAAATTTTTGTCAATTTCTGACCATAGGATCAGCGTTGCTAATGAAAATTGCGGCAATAAATGCAATTCCTGGCACACGTGTGCACGTGTGTATATGTGTGTATGACACACAACCACAGAAATGCATACCCAGCTGCTAAGACCATATACATAGCATATGCTGAGCGTTCATGGCTTTTGTGTGGCTCGCAAACAATGCCAGTGTGTATTGTCTGTGAGTACGAGAAGAAGAAGTGGAAGCAAAAAGGCTTTAGCAGACATGATATAGTGCAACCGAAAACCCTGTCATGCACACACATACATATCAACAGTGTTTTATTACCGTTATATACATACATACAAAACATGTTGCTTACTATTATTTTTTTGACAACAATGACCTTTCAGAATTTTTAATTAAAATTGTAGCTTGTCAAAAAATCACATTAAATGCAACAGTTGCTGGTGAAAAGCAAGCAAAATAATTGAATGTTTGCTGCAGTAAGAAAAAAACAACAAGAACACAACATGAAAAGGAAAATTGTGTATGATTTGGAAGAAGAATACGCCAAATGCAATAGAAAAGATGAAAAATAAAATAAAGAAAATTTTAATAGTGGGAAAAATACATATATAGAATTAATTAAAATCACAGAAACTTTTTTTAAACATAATTTTATAAAAAAAAATTTCATAATTTTATAAAAAAATCATAATTTTTTATTGTATTATCAGTTGTTAAATTTTCACTAAAATATTTAAATATTTATTTAATAAAGTCATAACTTAATTTTCTTTTACAACTTTCATTGTTTTTGATCACTTTTTTCTTAGTATCTGATTATAGAAAAAATTAACTTAAAATCTTTTTAAAAATTATTAAATTTTTAAATTTTTTTTTTGAAAATTTAACAAAAAATCTTCTTTTAGTATTTTTTATTTTTTTGTTAATTATTTTACTTTTAATACAAGTTTTTGATAATTTTTTACTTAGTATCTAATTAAAGAAAAAATTATTTATCAGTTGTTAAATTTTTTTTTTAATAATTTTTTACCAAAATATTTAAATATTTATTTAATAAAAGTCATAACTTAATTTTCTTTTACAACTTTCATTGTTTTTGATCACTTTTTTCTTAGTATCTGATTATAGAAAAAATTAACTTAAAATCTTTTTAAAAATTATTAAATTATTAATTGGATTTTTAAAATTTTGTTTTATAAAAACTTAACAAAAAACTATTTTTATAGTATTTTATATTTTTTATTAATTATTTTATTTTTAATACAAGCTTTTGATAATTTTTTACTTAGTATCTGATTAAAGAAAAAATTAACTTAAAATCTTTTTAGTAATTATTAAATTATTAATTGAATTTTTAATTTTTTTGTTTTTTGAAACTTAAAAAAAAAAATACTTTTTTATTAAAACAAATTAGTATTTTTTGTTTTTATTTAATTGTTGTTAATAATATTATTTTTTTATTAATTAATTATTTTATTTTTTAATAATTTAATAATATGTTTAAGTTTTTATTTAACAATTATTAGTATAAAAATAATATTTTTATTCTTTTTTTGTTTTAATACAATCTACCTTTTTAGTTTTTTATTATACTTTTATTATTATTATTATCATTATTATTATTATTATTATTATTATCATTGTTATTACTATTATTTATCATTATTTTTTGTTTTTATTAAACATATTTTTTTTTATAAAATCAAATATTTTTATAGTGTTTCCTTATCGAAATATGATTGAGGGACGAAAAATAAATCTGAATATTACAAAAAACAATTAAAATCAAAAAATCGTTCTCCTCATCTCATTTATCTTCCATTTTAGATCTGGTTAGATGGCATACGAAAAATCACACATAATGTAAAAGCGAATAATATATGTCCGATGATGTGTTTAAAAAAACAGTAAGTCAAAATTTGATAAAAAATTATTTAAAAAAAAAATTTAAAAACTTAAAAAAAAAATTAAAAAATTAAAAAAAATATATAAAAAAAAATAAAAAAAAAATAAAAAATAATATAAAACAAAATTAAAAAAAAAAAAATATAAATAAAAAGAAAAAACTTTTAATAAAAAAAAATAAAAAAAATATAAATTTTACAAAAACTTATTTCAAAGTAAAGCATGCAATTACCTTAAAAAAAAAATAAAAAAAAAACTTTGAATAAAAAAACTTCAATAAATAAATATTAATTTTGAAAAAATGTATTTCAATGTAAAGCATGGAAAATTATCTTTGGAAATATTGAAAACAAAAATCTGTTTGAAATTTTCTAAAAAAAAACTTGTTTGCATGATTTTTTTTGTACTAACTACCATTTTTTAAATGCTTTTGTGTATATTTGTCCGTTTTAGTGTGTTAACTATTTGTGGTCTCTTATAAATACTTTAATCTGCACTTTACTACGGTTAAGAACTGTTGATAATCGATTTATGTTCTACAAACACTCTTTTCTAACTTTACTTTTGCACTCTCTTTTGTAAAAAGTGTTTTTTCTGGTCACCATTATTTAAAATAGTTACACCAAGACTCTTCTCTAAACCTGCTTAAACTCTGCATTTGTGAATTTCTTTTGTGATCACTTAAATTAAATTAATTAAATGATTAAAATTATTAATTTTTTATTAGTAATTATATATTTTTTATTAATAATTATACGACCTTGTTTAGTGTTTAAACATATTTTTTTCTGCCCACCACCATTAAAAAAATCATTTTCACTAAAGCTTTTCTGTAAAAAAAATGTATTCTGTTTGAAAAATATAAAGTTTTTTCTTTACTGGCGTAGAGCCGCATTAACAACAGCGTCAGTCTATTCTTCTTTTCGTTATTTGGCGCTAATGCGAGATACCAAATATAACCAGGTCTTGCTCCACCTGATCTCTTCAACGGAGTGAAGGTTTTTCACTTCCTCTGCTTCCGTCGACGTGTGCTGAGGAAGTTTCAGTAAAACCATTCCGACATGTTCGGTTTAAGGGTTCGTAGAAGTCTAATTGCTAATTGTCTGCTCACCAGGTGTGGCTGCGAGACCGGCGTCGGTCTTTAAACAAGTGGCTCGCTATATAAATGTATATAATTTTTTCTGGTCACTTTACATTAAAATTTCGTTGAATAATGCCACTTGTAATATATTTTTCTGGTCACTTTTATTAAAAATTTTGTTGAATAATGCCACTTGCAAGATTTTTCTTTTGCCAACATTTTTTTCTGGTCATCTTAATTAAAATTTTGATGAATATTTCTAACTGATAGATTTTTCTTTTGGATTTACTTTTTTGCTGATCATCCTTTTTTTTAAATAGTTCCACCAAGACTCTTCTCTAACTCTGCTAAATCTCTGTATTTTGTAAAAAAAAATATTTAACTTTTTCCTCTCACATTTTATTTGACTTTCCTAAAATAATAGTTTCTGCACTGTATTTGTTTTTGATATATTTTTTATGGTTACCTTTAAAAAATAATTCTATTAAAACTATTCTCAAACTGTAATATATAACTTAGTGACTTCAAAAAAATAAAAAGAAAATATCTGATCACCTTTAAGCAAATAGTTCATAAATATTTCTATCTACAAGGTATTTTTTCCGGTCATCTTAAATCATCTCAGTTATGTCTTGTGATTGTCTTTAAATTTTAAAATACGTTTCTACTTGTTTAACTATTTCTATCTGCTTATTTTAGTCTTTCATTTATATTAATTTATTTTAAAAAAATTCTTTACTTTGCATGTCTGCACATCTTATTTGCACAATATAAATATTAAACGTTAAAAATATATAAAAAAAATTAAAATGTAAATAAACAGCGCTGGCAAGAGGGCTTACGCTATATAACACATAATAATAAGGCAACCAATGTGTGCCCGAGAACAAATTTAATGAAGCAGTAAGTACAAAAATTAAAAAAATTAATTTTAGTGAATAATATTTGGTTAATTACTTCAATAAGATATATTAAATGAGGTAAGTACATACATACATAGCTACATATTATACTTAATATATTAGGTTGTCAAAAAAACCTTGCGGTATTTTTTTTGAAATATTTTTTTATTGAAATTGAAATGAATTTTTGATGATTCATGCCCAGACCGATGCTACGGTTGCTACTATCGCAATTTTCGACGACAGGCCTTCCGGAGCGTGGCGCATCTTCGGCCACCTCTACACCAGAACGAAAACGTTGAAACCATCGTTGTGCGGTGGAAATGGAAACTGTATCGGGTCCATAAACTGCACAAATTTTATTGGCGGCTTGAGATGCAGTTTTGCCTTTATCGTAGTAGTACTGTAAAATATGCCGTATTTTCTCTTTATTTTGCTCCATGTTTGCGACGCTATAACTCACGAACGACTTAAAAGAAACGACAATCAATCAAACACGTGTTAGCGCGTGAAATGAGCTTTCCGAAAAGGTATAGCATAACCCCATGCGACGAATAAAACTAGAACTACGCGCTTTCAGCGCCAACTAGCGAAAATACCGCAAGACTTTTTTGACAACCTAATATCACCGTACCGTTATTTTGATTCGGACGCTGGCTGTTATTGATAATTCTCAATAAATTCGGTAAGAGAGATTTTGGGCGATCTGGGCGATCTCACGAGCTTACCAGCTTTACAGCGACTTCCCCAATGGTATAGCGAAAACCATCCATTACGGTTGGTCCGCAAATCAGGCTACTTGTAGCATTTCACAGTGGTCAATACAGTGTCAACAAACACACAAACGTAACCTGTTGGCAAATTGCCGGTTTTGCGACATTGTTTCGGAAACTCAAGAGCACCTAAGTCTGGACTACATAGCAGTTCCTTGGATATTCCAAGCATAGCCAGATCTACGACTTCGAATTTGCGAAGACTGCCAACAGTGACGTAGAAGACAAGTTGCGAGTGCGACGACTGTTTGTTTGTTGACAGGTGATATTTCGTCTTGCACTCGTTCACTACCAGACCTATTCGCTTCTTTTTCTCATCAAGTCTTGAGAAAGCAGAACTAAGTACTAAAGCTAGTAACTTACAAACGCAAACGGCGTTGCCATACCATAAAAATCATTGACTAGACGTAAAATATGCACACTGCGCTCCCTTTAAATACATACTACAAACACTTTTTACGAACGAGATACGCGTATTCGCCATAATATCTGCGTATAAATGCGCATAGCCCTAATCCAGTATTAAAATCCATTGCCATGCTTCAAGCGACACTTAAAATATCAATGACAATAAACAATTGAAGACGACAAAGCACATCAAACACTTCTACGATAAATAGGCAGCAATAGAAGCGAACATTTTTGCTATTTCGCAAATCCCTAAAGTAAAGCCAGCAACAAGGACCACTGACACACATTGTCGAGCGGTAGAAGAAGCCTAACAGAAAGTCGCTAGATCTACTTTAGTTTCACAACCGCTTGTGCCAACAGGTTTTATAGGCTGTAGATGGTAGCAGACAACAACAGAAAACAGGCAGGAGAAGATGCGCTTACGCCAGTAGTTGCGCAAAAAGCCGGCGGCAGGTGAAATATAGAGAAGAAAGCACCAGCAAATACACATTTATAACCTTGCGTGTAGCAGCTGCCTGGGCGCTTGTTTGTTGCCACCAGACGTCCAATGCAAATGTATGCAGCATAATTGTTTAGTGGAAACGCTGGAAGAACAACATGCAAATAGCCACCGAACGGGGAAAAGCAAACAGTGCCCGTGACTATGCAAACAACACGATATTTTTGCATAAATAAATATTTTGCCGTCGCCACGCAAATGAGGCAGCGCTACCGCGGCCGCGATGCTGCGATGCTAAGGCAACAAACGCGGCAAGGATTTCATTTTTTAATTTCTCTTAGTATTTGTCTTCATTTTATTTATCTTATCATTTTGCTTTGCTTTGCTTGCGCTACGCACATTTTACTCTACCCCCTCCGCACGCATCTCTGCGTCCCGCCTACAGATAGCATTTACCCACTCACCGCATTACCAGCAGCATCGGCGCTTGAGCCCTTGAGTAGTTCCTTGTTATTGGCATTTTGTTGCCTTATGAGACGCTGAGTGGCATTATTGTCCTTCAGGCCATATTGTACGCGCTGGCAGTAAGCAAGCTTCGAGTGCTTGCTCGCTGTCTGCAAAAGAGTTACGCATACAACAAATAAATGTCTTTTAGTGGTAATGCCGGATTTCGGTGAAAATTTATGATTGCAGTAGAACACATAAAACGCGCGCACTGCGTACGGCGGCAAGTGCTCACATAATGAGGGTGTTGTGTAGGCGTGAAGTTGGTCAGTGGGTGTGAGTGCTAGCGTATAGCAGTTGAGTGTGTGGTGTGGGGCAAAAACATGTGTTGAATTGTTTTGAACCTGTTTATCAGCTGTTTATGCGCGGCAGCTGTCAAAAGTTAGAGGTTATGGTGAGTGGGTCGAGTTAATTGATTGTCAAAGGAGTGAGATAGCCTTCCAGCGAAGTTTTAATATCAATTTGGAATAGTATGGACGAGGGTAGATTTTCATAGACTTTGGCGAATCTTTGCTAATTATATTAGGAGTATGAAATATAAGTCTCTGAATTTCATTACTGAGTTTTACTCTATTTCGAGTTGTATGTGTTGCTTTATGTTTTATATAAAGAGCGCAAGTGGTGTCCAAGATGTGATTGAAAGCTTTCCAATGTATTTGGTGACATTGGCAGAGAATCATCTACTATGAGTAGCTGACCTACGGCCGATCTCTTAATTCAACAACGTCAAAAGGAAACAGCTGTTCTAAGGCCACGTGGAGGGGATTCTTACAAAAGAAGACTATGAATGCCAAGAAGTTGAACGAAATAAAGATGTTAGGGAAACACACAACCAGATGGAAACGCTTTGTTGAGGACCTATGCTCCAGTGAAAAATACAGGAGATGATGAGGACAAGGACAACACCAGGCCACAAAAATCGTGTCTCGGCAGAAGCTTCATACAATGAAAATGGACTACGCCAAAAAAAATCAGTCCCTCTTTTTTGTGTCAACCGCTGTTCATGAACGCAAGATCTTGACATTGAGAAGATACTCGCGAATCCATTAGAAATATTTGATCCGAATTCGGGGGTCTTTGGATATTACTTCGAACGGTTGCCACTCGGTCCAAAACTGTTTTAAACTTCAACTATCAGGAAATCGATCTCCAAGACTCTATTACATTCAATTGAGTACTCGCTCTAAGTATTTGAGTAATTAAGTTTTAAAATCAGAAAAGAGATAGGCATGGTGGTTGATCCAAAATTGATGAATCTCACTGAAATTCGAGTTGATCACCAGGTCCTCATGGATCGACAAATCGTTTTGTGTTTACCACAATTTTTTTTAAGACGGCCTATTGTACAGTATTCAGTCAGAACACCTATAATTGTGGAGAGACTGACTTTGCTAAGAGCCAGTAATTCGGATGACCTCTTACGGTTCACTCTGGACCAGTTCTGGTTATTGACCAGCACATGCTCAGGTCACTGGAGGTCCAAATGTTCAATGCCAGAAGGCAAGCAAACATCAAAGAAGCGACTCGAATCGGATGGAATTGAGGAAAAGGTGTCCTCTATAGCCAAGTCATTGACTTTGCAGTTTCCTGCAATTCCCCTGTGGCGAGACAATGTTATAAGTCTAATATGCAAGAAGTTTGAAGCTATAAAATTCAAAGCTTGTACATCCTTCGGTTGTCGGAGTGTATTTAAACCTCTCAGAAGGAAGCTCCACTCCGCAGCAGTGCATCTACTGCTACCTGATAGAGCCAGTACCGACGTAACAGTGGTCTGGTAATTTGAAACTGGAGTCGATGGAGCGATCCCTACAGAAGACTGCATTATATACCCTCTCCTTTAGCTTGCACCCATTCGTCTCGTTTACATATCCCAATCAGATGTGGGATCTCGAAAGTAACCGTCAGATAAATGTTCTGCGGAGCTGTGATCTAGATAAGAAGGAATACAATCAAAGCAGTGAAGAATTTCAGTGTATCCCTTCTCGGGCCTCTCATTCCCCTGCTTCACTAAGGCATACCATTTACAGAATAAAATACCAAAATACTCTGGAGCTGTGGACAAAAATAAGGAAAGTATATTAAAAATTTCAGAAAGCTATTTAAGAATCAGTACTACCAGCTTCTAAAAGTAAATTGCCTTGCAAAGTCGATTTGTTCTCATTTTTTTTTTTGAAGAAGAATCATTGGAAAAATACTCAAAAGACAAAAATCGATAAGTACAGAATGATCCACTTGAAAAATCGACTATATTCTCAGTCAAAATTGTACCAGTGATGAGAAAACCTAAGCCTAGGTCATGCTTTACATGGAGTTTGTAGTTTTTATTGGCATCTCATTCAGCAACAATCTCAGCAGAATAGCAGAATTGGTTTTCAGAGATACCGACAGCTGAAAAAACGATTAACAGCATTAGAAGTGCAAGCAATAAGAGTGGACCGTTTTTTGAGTACAACTTTCCACACTCCTCTCTACAAAATAGTCGCGATAATATTTCGAGAACTCAAAATAATTCATTTCATTTTTCACTTTCACTTCTTTAAAAACAAAATTATTTACCCTCACAACAACAAAAGCAACAAGTTCAATAATAAACAAAACGAAAAAAATTTGCAGAGTTATATTCATGCTGAAAATTCACTACTTTCGCCATTTGCTATGCACCGTTACTTTGACTAATTCAAATTGCACTCATTTAACCTAATTTCCGTTTGCTATTTGTCCGACCACTTTAGCCGACTATGAGTAAATAAATGCTGCCACTGTGGGTCACCTACATATCTATGTATGTGTTTATGTTTGCTTATTCATATGGAAAATGGTAACTGTGTAACAGGAAATGAAGGACATACACATAAATATACAGCAAAACAAAAACAGAAAACTAATGCTCACAGAATTGTAAAATGGTCGTATAGCTATGAGCTCCTACACTTTGCATTGTCCTTTGCCATGCTTTGTAGTCACTTTTTGTTATGCTACAGGAAATTGACCAATACAACCCAACCACTGCCATCTCTGTTCGTACATATGTATTCGTGTGTGTTGCCCGCAATTTGTTTGAGCAGTTAATAAATTATAAACTAATTATTTGCAATTACTAGAGGGAAAGCATGCGATAGGGGGCCAGAGTGGTTGGGTTTTAGTTCAGAGGAAGCAAAGAAAGTATTTGCTAATGAGTAAACATGCTTTTGATATTTTTTATAAAGCCTCATATGAGAGACCTTATAAAAAAACTGGCAAGAGAACAGATTTTAGGTTCCTACATTTATAAAGAGAATATAAGTAGACTATTAACAGTTCAAAACACATACATATCAATTCGACGAAGATATCTAGAGCCTTGTGTAATCAATTCATGAACGGCAAGACATTGGAAATTGGCTCAAAAATCGTACAAAATAATCTAAAAATTGCTCAACAGCGAAGCAGAATCAGCAAGTTGCTTCAAAGAAGTGATCAAAAACTCATTTATAAATCTTGCTAGCGTTAAAAAGAGAATCATGTCAGAAATGAATCCACACAATGAGTTCATTAGATGTTACTATGCCTTAGTCATCCCAATAGACCTGCTCGCAAAGAAGAGAAGACAACTCTGGCTATGGAAGAAAGACGGAATAGATATACACATGACCACAAGACAACAGGCGAGGAAGCAAACTGTTGAACTCTGGCAAGATCGGTGGACAAGGGAGAGCAAAGGAAGATGGACCGCCAAACTGATTAAAGAAATAGAGAAGTGGCACAGTAGAAAACACGGCGAGGTAAATTACTACATAACACAGATGCTGTCCGGTCACGGGTATTTCCGAAAATACCTATACAACATGGGAAAAGCAGAAAGCCCAGCATGTATTTATGGAGACGAACCACTAGACGATGCAAACCATACCATTTTCAAGTGCCACCGGTGGAAAGAAGCACGAAGGACTGTACAAAACAAACTCGGAGAACTAAGTGCGGAAAATCTCTTAGAAAAAATGATATCTAGCAGCGAAAACTGGAAAATAATTGCCTCGTACGTGGAACATGTTCTACGCACTAAAAAAAGAGACATGGACGCGGACTCCCAATAGAAGACGAGCCAAATAGCTTGATGCTGGCTACAAAATCGTAGGCATCCCTGGACGCAGGGAGAGTAGAAATTGACCTGTAATGGGTCCATCTTGGAAACCTTGCCCTGAAGTAATGCGAAAGCGGTCCCGGGGTAGGGGAAAAAATGCCATGATAGAAGGGGGCAGTGTTTTAGTGGGTACGCCACTCACGTAGGATAGGATGGCGATCTCTATATGGTGCGAAGGCATTTTAAACCCTCCTTACCGGCCTTAAAAAAAAAAAAAAATGCCTTAGTCGTCGTCCGAGCTGTCGAAGGATACTTTATATTTAGACCCACAGACAAATTTGTTGAGTACAAACAATTTCAAATTTGAACTTAGAGAAAAAAATTGTAATGGATACGCCATTCGAAGTCATTCCTAGTAAGGAAAGGGTTCTTCGAAAATCTAACAGTCATACTTTCACTTTCGAAAGCCCCCAGAAAGCTCTGATTTTGGTTTAGAGAATCTCTAATTATGCAGAGCTTTCTTTCTATATTTCTATAGTGACACCCGCTACTTTATTTTTGCGTCGAAACTGCAAATATTCAATTACTCAACTAAATAAATTTCTCTGCGGAACATCTTAAATTCTTAACCTTCAAACAACAAAGGTAAGTGGTTCAGACGGACTCAAAGGTACGTACTTATTTCAAAAATTTACTCTCAGAAATGTGTCAGAAATGTCAAATCATTGCATGCTGTAACTGTCAAATATTACACATACACATATGTAAAGTTCTTTTACTAAATAAATTGTATACTTTTTCATATATATTTCGATACACGCTTTAACTTTATATCTCTTCAATCCCACACAGTTGGATGCGCTTAAGTTTTTCGGTGGAAAAAGGTGGCAAGATACCCATTAAAGTGGTAGCGAAAACTTTTGCGTCCGGCAAAACGGAAAAGCTAGTGTATCAATGCTTTAAGGAAGTCGGACTACCGGACGATAAGAGTGCCACCATGACGAAGGAAGAGTTCACATTCGATAAGTTTTATGCGCTGTACCACAAGGTGTGCCCACGCAATGACATCGAAGAGCTGTTCACTTCCATGTAAGTTGAGAATGGGGTCATGAATGAGTAGATATGTGTGAATTTAAGTGGTTATGTGCATATTTGTATGCAGTGTAGTTGAAATTACAATGGTGGCCCTAAAGGTGAACGTTTGCACATTTTTGGCAAACAATTTAACGATGTGAGTTTATCGAGAAACGATGAGTTGAAGCTAAAGTTAATATTTTGTTCCACAGCGGTTTCCTTACAAGGTACCATTTAATAGCGATTTGACACCAAACAAGAGCTAGAGTTCGTGGTTAACGGTTAATTGAGAAGCATGTCTGTTCCTACCAGAAACAATGAAGGAATCGTTACATCTAAATGTCGACCAAGCCCGCTAGAAAACATAGGAACTAACTTGATGATAAGAGAAGTAATCGGATAGCAGTGGATCTTCCCCGTATCGACCTCCCTCAGGCCGTTATTCTCATAAAAAAAGACACTGAAGCAAAAATAAAATTAGACGAGTCTTCCATATCGAGCCATACAGAAAATTAATGAATTTAAAAAAATAATGATTTCCGTGAAAGTTTTAGGCACAATAATGGGATCACCCTCTTATATGAGCAATAACTTCACTTATATACCAACTAAGCGCCTTCCCACACATGATTTACCGAACGTCGCCTAGTGTTTATTTATTTACTTTTTAACTTATATATACATAAACAACATTTATATTTGTTTTTCTACATCTTATTTGTCTTTACACTTACTCCCTCACTCTCAACAGCACTAAGGGTAAATCGGAAGTCATTTCGATGGCACAGTTCGTACAGTTCATGAATGATAAGCAACGTGATCCACGTATGAATGAAATTTTATATCCGCTCTATGATGAGAAGCGTTGCACGGAAATTATCAACGATTATGAATTGGATGAGGAGAAGAAGAAGGCGGGTGTGTACCACACTACTGCACGGAATTTGCCAAGTTTACAGTTATGTTAATATTTCTAAACACACAGGTCAATTGTCGATGGATGGTTTTAAGCGCTATCTCATGTCCGATGAGAATGCGCCCGTATTCTTGGATCGCTTGGAAATGTATATGGAAATGGATCATCCATTGGCGCATTACTATATCAATAGCTCGCATAACACCTATCTGTCGGGTCGTCAAATCGGTGGTAAGAGTTCGGTGGAAATGTATCGGCAGACGCTACTGGCGGGTTGTAGGTGAGTTCAAGTCATTAGGACGGCTAAACATAACAATTTTAGTTGATATGCGTGTGCTACACCAACTTTGTTTCTAATTTTTTTGACGTAGATGCGTCGAGCTGGACTGTTGGAATGGTAAAGGTGAAGACGAGGAGCCCATCGTAACTCACGGTCATGCCTACTGTACTGAAATTCTATTTAAAGTGAGTAACACAACTTTTACGACTTATTTTTAGCGTCATCACTTCATTTTTTCGTCTAGGATTGCATTCAAGCCATCGCCGATTGTGCATTTGTCTCCTCCGACTATCCTGTTATATTATCCTTTGAGAATCACTGCAATCGCGCGCAGCAATATAAATTAGCTAAATACTGTGATGACTTCTTCGGTGAACTATTACTAAAAGAACCGTTGCCCGAACATCCGGTAAGTCATTAAATAAAAGCGCTTCGCATGCATTGCGCTAATTGCTACTTTAATACAGCTCGATCCTGGTTTACCGCTCCCACCGCCTAATAAATTGAAACGGAAAATACTAATAAAGAATAAACGCATGAAGCCGGAAGTCGAAAAGGTCGAATTGGAGCTCTGGTTAAAGGGTGAACTGAAGACCGATGATGATCCGGAGGAAGATGCGAGCGCCAAACCACCTGAAGCGGCGCCACCACCAGAGGCTGCCGCGGCACCACCAGCGGGCGAGCCCGGCGCAGATGGTGCTGCGCCTGAGGCGGAAGCAGCAGCGGTCAATTACAGCGGCTCCACGACGAATGTACACCCCTGGCTGTCATCGATGGTCAATTATGCGCAGCCCATTAAATTCCAAGGCTTCGATAAGGCTATTGGTAAATATTTCCTTGTGGCAACCCACTTTCAAATAACTAAAACTTTATGCGAATATTTTCTTTTTTTACAGAGAAGAATATCGCTCACAACATGTCGTCGTTCGCCGAAGCGGCTGGCATGAACTATCTTAAACAGAGCTCCATCGACTTTGTCAATTATAACAAACGTCAAATGTCGCGCATTTACCCGAAAGGCACACGCGCCGACTCTTCCAACTATATGCCACAAGTGTTCTGGAACGCTGGCTGTCAGATGGTCTCGCTCAATTTCCAAACCTCCGATCTGCCTATGCAATTGAATCAGGGTAAATTTGAATATAACGGTGGCTGTGGCTACTTGCTCAAACCGGATTTTATGCGCCGCTCAGACAAGGATTTCGATCCGTTTGCCGATGCGCCCGTGGACGGTGTCATTGCCGCGCAGTGCTCCGTGAAAATAATAGCCGGTCAATTCTTGTCAGATAAAAAAGTCGGCACCTACGTCGAAGTCGACATGTTCGGTCTACCCTCCGACACAGTAAAGAAAGAGTTTCGTACACGTTTGGTGCCTAACAACGGTTTGAATCCCGTTTACAATGAGGATCCGTTTGTCTTTCGTAAAGTGGTGCTGCCTGATTTGGCTGTGTTACGTTTCGGCGTCTATGAAGAGAGCGGCAAAATGATTGGACAGCGTATATTACCGTTGGATGGTTTACAGGCCGGCTATCGTCACGTCTCACTACGTACCGAAGCGAACTTCCCAATGTCGTTGCCTATGCTTTTCGTCAACATCGAATTAAAGATTTATGTACCTGATGGCTTTGAAGATTTCATGGCCATGCTGTCGGATCCGAAAGGATTTGCGGGCGCTGCAGCAAAACAAAATGAACAAATGAAGGCGCTGGGCATTGAAGAACAGAGCGGTGGTGCGGCACGTGATGCCGGCAAAGCCAAAGAAGAGGAGAAGAAGGAGCCACCACTGGTATTCGAGCCAGTTACGTTAGAATCACTGCGCGGTGAGAAGGGCTTCCAAAAGGTGGCCAAAAAGCAAAACAAAGAGCTAGATACGCTTAAGAAGAAACACACCAAGGAACGCATGACCATGCAGAAGAATCAGAATGCGGCTATTGATCGGCTAATCAAGGGCAAAAGGTTCGACACTGATTCGAAATGGTTGTAATGTTAACTTATATGAAAATAAATGTGTACCTCTTATCTCCACAGCAAAGATGAAATCCGCAACGACACCACAATCAAGAATGCAATTACCGAGCAGACGCAACAGTGGACCGAGATGATTGCCAAACACAAGAAAGAGGAATGGGACATGTTGCGGCAGCATGTGCAGGACTCGCAAGAAGCAATGAAGGCTTTAATGTTGACCGTACAGGCGCAACAGGTGAAGCAGTTGGAGGAACGGCACGCGCGGTAAGGCCGAAGCATATTTGGGGTTCAATTCAATAACTAACCTTTTCTGGTGTCTAATCTTTTGCAGTGATATTAAAGACTTGAATGCTAAACAAGCCAAAACCTCCGCTGATACCGCCAAAGAGGTGCAAAATGATAAAACATTGAAGACGAAGAATGAGAAGGATCGACGACTGCGTGAGAAACGACAAAATAATATCAAACGCTTTATGGAAGAGAAAAAGGTGAGGCACAATATTAATATTATTGTACTACTTATAGTAATAAACCAAATGTGTGGTTGACAAGTTCTTTGAGCTTGGAGCGCGTTAGATTTTAAACTTAAGGAACTTAAACATGGTCTGAACATTTGGAATTCCTCACAAAATTTGACTTCATACTGGGTCTTTGGATCGTAAAGCGGTATTTCTTCAGCCCACATGTGGGTGGGTAGAAGCCGCTCGAGGAAAATTCGACTTTTAATACACTCATTAAGTCAATGAACTAAGCTAAGTAGGTATCTTCGGAAGTTTCGAAACAAAACGGCTACCTATACTCAGAATTATCTTAGTGAGGAGGATCTCTACTTTCAGTTCTCCCATTGAATAAAGTTTTTAGAACACTAATACGTATTTTAAAATCAAAAAATCGATTTATGAAAAATCCTAAACTGGTCTAACCGCTTAATCTGTCATCTGTGCAATAGGCGCTCCAACAAAAAGTCTCCTTTTTAAAACTTTTGTTGCAAAAATATATTTTTTTATAACTAAAAAACTTTATCTTAATAATAATACTTTCACTTATTCTTTTCCGCCAGCAAATCGGTGTTAAACAGGGACGTGCTATGGAAAAACTCAAAGTGGCACACGGCAAACAAGTCGAGGAATTTAGTACTGACGTGCAAAAGGTACTAAACGAAACGCTCCGGCAAACCGACACTATAACCAGTATTGAGACTGTACTTTAGTGCAGTTAAAAATAAATAATAAATAAACTATGTAGTATTGAAAACTTAGCGACCAAATAGTTATGTGCTTGTTGAATGAAGAAGCCACAAAACAGTGTGCTATATTACATAACAAAGTAATTATAGTAGTAGTTGTAGTGGTAGTAATAGTAGTAAATACTTAAAAAAAATATATTTTGTTTAAAAATATGTCTTTAAGTTTATATACACACACTTTTAAAACAACAACATCATTTTTTTGTTTTGTGTCATTACTTTTTAGCAAATAGTAGTAGAAAATTTTAGTGTGAATTCAGTGATCACAAACGGCTAAATAAACATATTTACAACAGCTATGCTAACCCAACTTTCAGTAACTAATTTTGGTGCTAAAAATATTTAAATATGCAAACATATGTATGTATGTGAAGAAAATGGCGTAGTAATAGTAAGATAATTTAATAACTTCTTTCAACGGGGTGCTGAAGCTAAAATACTATATAAAAGTATTGTAGCCTGAAAGAGTTTGTTGCTTTATAACAATTATTTTATAGTGTTTTTTTTTAATTTAAATTTAAAAATTAATCAATAATAAAAAATCAGTAACTAAAAAACTAGGACAAAAAAATTTTAGTACTAAGAATTTAGTACTAAAACATAAGTACTAAAAAATTTAGTACTAATTTGAGTTTAAATTTAATAATAAAAATCAGTAACTAAAAAACTATGAAAAAAAATTTAGTACTAATTTTAGTACTAAAAATTTAGTACTAAAACATGAGTACTAAAATATTTTAGTACTAACTTTTTTTAAATGAATTAAGGATACATTTTATCTAAACAATTTTTATTAATTTATTATTATTAAATTATATATTATTATAAATTTTAGAAACAATTCGGTAAATAAATTTAGTACTAAATTCTGCTTCATTAAAGTTTCCGAAATAGTACTTAATAAATAAATAAATAGTATAATTATTATTTGAAGTGCTAATATAAGTTCGTATTTAAATTTAAAAAATAAAAAAAAGCTAGTCCTCGAAAATTAACTCTAATCTATACTTAAATACATATCTACACTTATGCAAATATTTATAGCACCGAAATTAGTATTTTTGTGAAGGTATTCTTATAAAAAAAATTAAATAAGATATTAAAGTTTTTGCTTGCTTTAAAGTAGAAAAATTGGTGGAACACAAAACCTGAGAATGCATTTTTTTTTTTTTTAATTTTTATTAAATAATTCATTTCGTTTTTCAGCACTTGCATCAAAAAGAAAAATTACTCAGCAAAAAACATTTTGTTATTTTTTCTTTAATTTCTTTTAGAGAAAACTATTTTTTTTTTATTTTGATTTTAAATAATTTTAAATTTTTTATTAAAAATAGTCAATTTTACTGGCTAAAAATTTAAATTTATTAAATTGAATTTTATTTGCTTTCAATTAAAATTTTTTTAACTAAAAATAATTTTTTATTTTCGATCTAATTTAAATAAAGCTTTTAAAAGTTTGAGTTTGTTACTGGCAAAAAATTATATATTTTTCAAATTTTTTTTTCTAAAAAAATTATATTTTTTTCTGGAAAATATTTAGCATATTTTTTAAATCTTTGCTTTATTAAAATTTGTTTTAATTTTAAAATTAATTAAAGGTAGTAAATTCTTAATTTCTAAATTAAATAAATTATTTAAATTCTTGATTTTCAAAATTCAATGATATTTCAAACTTTTTCAAATCAAGTCTTAGAAAATTTAGAAAATTTTAATTAAAACCCCACAAAAAAATATAATTTTGTGAAACAAATGTTAACATATTTTTAAAACTTAAATTAAAACTTTTTAAATAAAATTTTTCAAATTTTTTTAAACAAATAAAAAACTTTGCAAAAAATTTAATACGATAAAAAAAAAAATTTAAAACAATTTTGCTTTCTAAAATATTTATTATTTAGTTGATAAATTTTACTAATAATAAAAAAAATAATTTTTGAGAATTTATTTTTTTACTAAAAATTTAAATGATTTTTTTATGTGTATTTATTTTCTCGACCAAAAAAATTTTAACCAATTTTTTTTAATTTTTACTAAAGTTTTTAAATTTTTCTGTTAAAAAAAATTATTTTTTGAGAATTTATTTTTTTACTAAAAATTAAAAAAAAAATTTAACCTATTTTAACCTATTTTTTTTTTTAAGTTTTACTAAAGTTTTTAAATTTTTCAGATAAAAAAAAATTAATTTTTGAGAAAAAATACAAAATACAAAATATAAAAAAAAAAAAATTTTAATTTTTAAGAAATTATGTTTTTTACTAAAATTTAAAAGATTGCTTTCTAAAGCATATAGTACTTTGCTGGCTAAAAAATGTTTAAATTTGCTTAACATATTTTTTCATTAACATTTTTTGTAAAGTTTTTTAAATTTTGCTAATATAAAATATTTAATTTTTGAGAATTTTTTTTTAGTAATAAAAATGTAAATGATTGCTATAAAATATTTGCCATTTTGCTGAGAAAAAATATGTAAAATTTTTTTTTTTATTAAAACTTCTAGGTTGGGTTGGATTTCTTAGAAATATTTTTTTTTTATGGAAAACGTAATTAAAATTTGATTTTTTTCAAATTCTACTCTTAAGGTTTTTAGTAATTTTGCTAAGTAATTTTTCATAGATTTTTTTAGTCAATTTTTATAAAAAAAAATTTAATTTTTTATTAAAACTTCTAGGTTGGGTTGGATTTCTTCTTAGAAATATTTTTTTTTGGAAAACGTAATTATTTATTTTTTTAATTTATTAAAATTTGATTTTTTTTTAATTTACTATTAAAATTTTTAGTAATATTGCTAAGTAATTTTTTATAGATTTTTTTTAGTCAATTTTTCTAAAAAAAAAATTTTTAATTTTGCTAAGTATTTTTTTTTATAAATTTTTTGTTTTCAATCAATGATTTAGTTTTTAGAAATTTTAGTTTTCTGCAATTTTTTTCTTTAAAGAATGCTTTTGTTAAAATTTATTCAGCTAAAGCACCACACTAAAACCTACATAGCTTTATATAATATGAAAAATTTTTAATTTAAGTACTTTTTTGAGAATTTGTAAGAAAAAGTGTTATATTTGTTAAAAAAAAATTGAAAGTAACCTTTATTAAATATTAAAAAGGCTAATTTAAAAAATGTGTTGCTATTATTAATAATATAATTAAAAAATTAATTTTAATTTAATTGAAATTAATTATAATTATTATTAATTTAATTTAATTTCATTAAAATTAATCATGATTATTATTAATTTCATTAAATAAAACTTTATTTTTATTGTTATTTATATGTACATACATATGTATGTATGTTTATGTAGCGCAAATAGCGTTTTCATTTTCAAACGAGTAACCATAATACGATTTAACGGTTACTCGCGCGCATGTAAATAGATATTTCACACTTCTCTCACTTCACCACATTTTATACTAAGTACGAGTATTACACTTAAAATTATTTATTTGCATCAATGTTAAATTTTCAGTTTTGTAGTTTTGTAAGTTTTGTGTTCACTAGCCAAATCGCAAAAAATATATTTGTATTTAGCGAGTAACGGTTACATTTCTTTGCGCGTTTTTTATTTGTAATTAGCAAAGTAATTGATTAAGTTGAGTAACTGTATGCCTACTTTTGTAAAAGAGCTGCTGTAGAATATTCTGAATAAAGTGATTGCAGTCAAGTGAACGTCACTTTTTGTATTTTACTGTCTGTCACGCATTTGTTGTCACATAACTGTCAAAAACTAACGACACGCCTTATATTCTCTTACTTTTCCCGCCAAAACAACAGTTACTCGATATGTACAAAATGGAGGAGGAGGCCTACAAAATACAAGGCAAATCTGAATTCTATGCCTAGGACCCAACTATAACCGCAGAGCAGCCACTTTTATAATATTGGTGTGCACGTGACATGGTGAAGTGGTGGAAAACAATTAAACGCTTACAGTGTAGGCCTGTCATGGAAACGAAACGACAGTTGGCAGCACTTATGCGAAAGTTTAAAATGCAATCGAAATAATAAGTATTTAATATTTATTTAATTATTTATAGCAACTAAAGAGTATAAATTAAAAATCAAAACAAAACAAAAAATCTAAAGATTAGAACGCAATTCTATGAAAAACCTTTCAAAGCGAATATTGAAGAAAAATTATTTATAGTAAAGTAACGTGAAATTTCTATATATTTATGCAAAGAATGAAGATACATATTATATATAAAATATATTAACTAATTTTAGCGTTAATTGAGAGAAAAATAGGAATTATTTGTAAACTAGTGAAAATAAGTGCAAATGGAATGAATTCGTAATGTCAAAAAAAAATTCTGATAAAACGAGTTTAGAGTTTAACACCGAATTTTTGTCTAAGTCAAACTAGAAAATTTAAAAAGCAGTCAAGATAACCTTAAAACATGTAACATAACCTAAAAAAGTCAATATAAACCGAAAAAAATCAGGATAACCTTAAAAAACATTCAATGTAACATTAAAAAATTCAAGATAACGTTAAAAAAAAATAAACATAAATTAAAAAAAAATAGTATGAACAACAACATCACTATAACAAGTCAACATAAAATTCAATACAGCCTTATAAAGGTAATATAAACTAAAAAAAAACAATATAACCTTAGAAAAGTCAATATAAAAAAAAAAAATTAAAAAAAAAATGAAAAAAAAAAATAAAATAAAAAATAAACATAAAACATAAAACATGAAACATAAAACCGAAAACTATCAACATAACTTTAAAACAAGTCAAGATAACCTTAAAAGAGAAAAATAAAGATAAAAAATTAAGAAAAAACTTTAAAAAGTCAACACAAAAATCAAGACAACCTTAATAAAGGTAACATAAACTTCAAACAAATCAACATAACCTTAAAAAGAAAACATTAACTCTAAAAATCAGCATAACATTGAAAATCTAACCTTCAAAAATGTCACAGTAGCCTTAAAAAAGGAAACATAAGCTTAAAAAATTAAAAAAAACTTAAAAAAAGGTAACATAAACTTAAAACAAATCGACATAACCTTAAAAAAATCAATAAAAACTTAAAAAAATTAACTTAACCTCAAAAAAAAAGCAAAAAAATGTGTAAACAATAGATAATTACGTAACATTCAACGTTTCCCATTAACAAATTATTTGCTAGTGATAAAAATGAAAACAAAAATGAATTAAAAATAAAAACAAAAATTAAATAAAAATAAAAATGAAATAAAAATAAAAACAAAAATAAAACATATAAACATATATACATATATTATATATATAAAAATTAAAATAATGTGGCAACATTAGGAAAAAAAATTAAGACACAGCATACAGTTCAAAAGTTCATTAACAAAAACGGTAAAAATCAATAAACAATAAAATAAAAAAATCAGTTTACAACAGTTGTTGCAGGCTGAGAACAGCAGATTTCTAACTTGAAACAAAATTTAATTCTAAAAAACATATTGAACAATAGTAAAACCGTAAGCAAAAAGCAAGTTGTAAAGACATTAATAACTTTACCAATGAAAAACACAGAGAAATATTGTAAGTACCAAAAAAAAATTCAGAAAAACCACAAAAAATAAAAAAATACAAAAAAATAAACAAAAGTATAAACCAAACTAAAAAAAAATTTTAAAAAAATATAGACAGTATTCTCAACTATTACCGAGTAAAAAATAACCGTTAAGTGTACTAGTTACATACAAACTATACCCAGTAACTTGAGTTTCCGCCTCTCCACCTATTTACTTAGTATACCGTTAGTACGTACATAACCTACATATAAACATTTTGAGATTTTAGTATATAAAAATATATAACTGTAACACCAAAACAAAAATACCGTATGCCAAAATGCAAAACAAAAGGAAAAAGTGAAAAATTTGCAACAAAAATGTAAACGAAAACTGCAAAAAATTTTTCGGTGAGTAACATATTAGAGGTGAGTTGAGGTGAAGTTGCAACAGCTGTTTGTCAACGCGGTGAAAATATGACAGAATTTTTCTTGTCACACTTGCGTTCCCAAAGCTAATAATTTCGACTAGTTATTCATAATTTTCAAGTTATGTTGCTGATGGACCGAAAAATTCTCAAGTTTTCCATAAAAAAGTGCTGAAAACTAAAAATTTTATAGATTTGTATTCGTAATGATCTAATTGATCTCAATCATTTCAACAGAACAGCGAATAATCGTTATTTTTGCGTTTTAGAAGAACTACACTGCGAGAAAGTAAAAGTATTTTTGAAATAAAAATTTTGTTTTAACAAATTTTGACTTCAATAAAATTGTTAATTATAAAAATATTTAATTTTTACTAACAAAAAAATTTTAATTAAATTAAAAAATTAATAAAAAAATAATTACTAAAAATTAATTACTAATAATGTAACAAAATTAAAGCTCTTAAAATTTAATAATAATAATTAACGTGTAATAATAATAATTAAATTTTAAGAAGTTTAATTTTGTTACATTATTATTAATTAATTTTTAGTAATTATTTTTTTATTAATTTTTTCATTTATTTAAAAATTTTTTATTAATAAAAATTAAATACATTTAAAATCTATTATAATTAAATTATTTTTTAACTAAAATTATTTTTAATTTATTTATTTTTTGTAATTTTTATTATCGAAATTTTTTTTCTTTCATTAACAAAATTTATTGAGAATAAACTAATAAATTATTATTTAATTAAAATTAATTAAAATTAATTAAAAATTAATTATTATTAATTATTTTTTTTTTTAATTTTTGTTATTTGAAAAAAGTTTTACTTTAAGAACATAATTTATTTGAAATAAATTAATTATAATAATTTACAAAAATTAAATTAGTACTTATTGAAAAGTTGAAAGTTGCTATTTTCGTGTCAAGAAAGAACTAAATTGAGAAAAAAAATAATAATTTAATAAAATAATTATTAATTATTATTAATTAAATATTTTTTTTTAATTTTTGTTATTTGAAAAAAATTTTACTTTGAAAACATAATTTATTTGAAATAAATTAATTATAATAATTTATAAAAATTAAATTAGTACTTATTGAAAAGGGGAAAGTTGCTGTTTGCGCGTCAAGAAAGAACTAAATTGAGAAAAAATAATAATTTAATAAAATAATAATTGAATTTTAACAAATTTTGACTTAATAAACTTTAATAAAATTATGATTAATTTTGATTTAATTTTTGACTTTAATAAAATTATGATTAATTTTAATTTTTTTAACGAAATTTAATTAAATAAAAGATTTTATTGAACAAGTTAATATTTATATATATTTAAATTTATAAAAATAATAATATTAATTATATTATTTAAGAATTGTTATTTTTTTTATTGAAATTAAATTTTTTGAAAAAAAATATAAATTCAAATTTATATCAAAATTTATTATAAACTAAATAAATTATTCATTGAAATTATTATTACTTTAAAATTTTAAATACAAAATTAATTTCCTAGAAAAGATCATTTTTCCAATAATTTTAAAAAAATTGCTTAAATAAAATCATCATTAATTTTACTAAATAATAGTTCTTTAGTTATTTAAAAATTTTTACTTAAGAATTTTATTTTTAGGTTTTAAATTTTTATTAACTGAAATTAAATTATATGTTTTTTTTTAATTATTTTATTAAGCATGCAAATAATTAATTAATTATATAATAATTATTTAAATTTTTTTACTTAAAATATATTATTTATTAAGTTTTAAATTTTAATTAACTAGAATTAAATTATTATTGCATTAAAATTATTGTTAATTTTTATTAAATAAATTACTTATTTAGAAAATATTATGTATACTAAAAAAATTTAATTTTCAGAAAATTAAAATTTGTTTAAATTTTATTGTATGTTTTTTTTAATTATTTTATTAAGCATGCAAATAATTAATTAATTATATAATAATTATTTAAAAAATTTTACTTAAAAAATATTTTTTGTTAAGTTTTAAATTTTGATTAATTGAAATTAAATTATTATTGCATTAAAATTATTGTTAATTTTTATTAAATAGAAAATATTATGTATACTGAAAAAACTTAAGTAAAATTTCACAAAATTTAAATTTGTTAAAATTAAATTATATGTTTTTTTTTTTATTTCATTAAGCATGCAAATAAAGCTCTCGCGTAAAATTCACCACACAAAAATATTAATAATCAAACCGTCATTTCGTTAGTTTATTAAATTTTGCTCAGTGTACCAGCTTTTACTGCAAGCACTCACATCCTCTTTACCACACGCCTAATTGTCTGTAGTTGGTAACGCGTGCGCAACCACACAGTTACCACATTCCTTTACCGTTACACTTGCAAATGCTTATACTAAGTACGTTAATTTTCAAAACTCTAGCTGAATTTATTATATAAATATATAGACTCTATATTATGGTAGTAAATGTTTAGTGAACTTAAGTACTACGTATTTTTAAACTCTCGAAACTTGCGCTGCGTATGAACTTATGAATGGTAATTTTTATTATATTTAATTTCACTTAAATGGAAGCATATATGCATTCTATGGATTTTCAGGTGAAATAATAAGATAACAAAAAAATAACACTAAGTAACAGTAAATTCGTTAGCTTAAAGAAAATGAATAAATAGAAGCCGACTAGAAGCTACTACATGCATACTTTAGTTAAACAATAGTTTTAGTTTGTAAAACCAAAACTCCCTGACGAAATGCAATTATGAATTGAAAAGGATTTATTTCTTAAAGTTTAACAATTATGTGCATGGAGTGAAAGGAGAAATGCTGGGAACTTATGTGGAAAGTAGTATTATAAACAAATGTGTATGAAGAAAATTAGTAGGAGCAGAGGAAGAAGTGTAAAGCAAGCAAATACAAAGTAATACTTAAAAATATGTATTAAATATTTTAAAGAAAATTATAGAAAAAAAAAAGTTAAAAAGTCGCAAACTGTTAGTTTTTAAGTAGCATAGCAACTGAAACCAAAGCAACTAACTGAAAGCAAAAGGAGTATTAAAATATGCATATGTAATAATGAAATCATAATGCATATTCGTGAAAAGTTTTAACGTGTAAAAATTGACTAAATCGTGATTTCAAAATGTACGCAACTTTATTTCTACTTTTCTGTGCGCATTTGTTAAAAAAACTCCCGTTGTTTGAGTAGAAAAACTTGTAAGTTTAAAATTACTGAGTAAAAAACTATGCTCTGCGCCTTTAAGGCGTGCACTAAATATACGATTATTTGTAAAAAAAATTTAAAAAAATAATAACGAAGCAGAATTTGAACAGTAAAGCTAACGAAACGTGTATGAAAAGTGAAGAGAAAATGTTGAAGAGATTTCGCGTTGCCAACATTTATTAACGTCCCTATCAATGTAAAAACTAAAGAAAATATATATATATTTTAAACTAATTATGATTTATGAGGCAAAACATTTTAGTGCAATGCAAATGTATACTAATGTAAGAAAAAAAGTTAAAAGTAATATGATTATGAAATAAACTGAAAAGTACGAGTACCAAAGCAAAAAGAATTACTAACTTAAAAAATGCAGTTTTATTTATTATAAGCACTTATTAACCCTTTCAGCCCCAAAGGACTTTTTAAACGATGTCAAACATAGATAGAACTTGCTTTTAAGCAACTTCGGGGCTGAAAGGGTTAAACAAGAAAAACCGTTAACTACGGCTGCACCGAAGCTTTAATACACTGGAAAAAAAGTTATCAAGCAAGACCTTGATATTGAAAGAGCAATTTGTATGACTGACATATGCTATAGTAAGTCGAACCGAACAATTAGTTGGGAGATTATAACGTTGCTCTGGATAATAAGCTATAACAAATTTCAAGAAGATATCTTGTGAAATAAAAAAGTTTTCATAGAAGGCCTTGATTCCATTACTCCATTTGTATGACGGCTATATGCTAACCGATAAAGGCGCTTTGGAAAAATGAGTAGCTTCTTGAGGAAAAAAGGACGTGTGGATTTTAGTTCGATAGCTCAAAAACTAATCAACTAGTAAACATATACAGATAGTAGGTATTTCATTCTCAAATTGAAAAAAAAAAAATCGATTAAAACGAGTTTAGACAAGAAATGCACTCATAATTAGACTTCTGATAATCGCGAGTCTAATATGACAGCAAAAATAGGCTTCCCATTTAATATTGGTCGATATTTAGACTTGTCTTCGATGAATTCATATAAACAACGATTTTAAATATCCTTACGAACTTAGAAAAATCACTATTTCTTTGAAACTAAATATTTTTCTTAAATGAATATTGCAAGGCAATCGGAAATGCAACTTCAGTGTTCATAAATATATTCAAATCGAACTGAATTCTACCTAAGTTTCTGCAGTAGTTGGCAACGCCGAGCAACAGCTGCATCGACTGCAATTGGAAACCGGTGCTAAGCCGTGTTCCTTCACTTGCGCATTGTTTTCATAGCACATTTTAATAACGGATATTACAAAAAAATTGCAATATTTACAGCTGAAACTTCTTCCTAAAGTTTTATTTGATAGTTTTTATTACATTAATAAAAAGTTTATAATATATAACAAGTGAAATTGGATTTTTTCACCTATGTGAGAAAATTGCTCGTATACAGGTAAACGAGCGAGCCTATTCGCAGACAACAGCTGATGAACGCAACAGGCGACAATAACAACAAAACAAAACAATAACAAGTTTCCCACAATTTAAGCAGATAAAAAAATACAAAGTTATGGCTTTTAAACATAAATTGTGATGAAATACCATGAAGGGAATTAGTGGCTCAGTATATATACGTATATACAGAGTTAGTGGCTGCACAAGTGTGTTCCAGTATACAGCGCAGTAATTTAGTTTTAGCGGCATTAAAAGCTAAAAAATAATGCTTCGTACGTTTAAAAACTTATTTAAAACTGACGCTGGTGCAACTGAAGAAGATGCAGAAGCAGAATTGAAGCAAGTATGGCCAAAACGAGATTCTGTATTGATATATGCCAACTTCGGTAAGGAATTGCTGCTGAAATGTGCTGATGTGCTCAAACCCGATGCAAAGCAAATAAGTATCGAAAGTTTTATGGAAACATCGACAAAATTTCCAATAAAGGTATATATTCATATACTACTCATCAACATGTTTGAATGCTATTATTATATTATTAAACAGAAGTATATACATATGTATATTAAATAGTTCGGTACGGATACGTGTCGTGTAATGAGTCAGCCGGCGGAACGTTATGCGGAAATCACTAAGCAAATTGCATCTGCCTATCCCGTAATACATGAGCGTGTGCTGCATTTGTATTTAGCTTTTTTGGAGCACAAAACTAAATACGGTCTGTTACAAACAAAATTTAAATTTTTTTATATGAGTTAGCGGTACTGAAGCATATTATATTTATAGGTACAGATATAGAACGCGAATTGTACAATGGCATGACGCTAACAGCTTTGGTGCAGCGATTGCTGGAGAAGCGTTGTGTCTCCTTTGTGGGACCGCTGGATCATTATTTTTTGATAAGCGGTGAGACAGGTTTGGGTAATTTTTATAATGTAGGCACGTCGAAAGAGGAAGCGCCATTTCTCCTGAAAGATGTGCTAAGCTATGATGAAATGAAAGTAAGATCTATAAACCTTAATAAGTAGCACAAATATTTCTTTTATTTAAACGTCCTAAGTTAGGCATATAGAATAATATATATCAATTATTTTATATACACCTTTAGCTTTCAGCTTTCCTATCTGTTTCGTCATACACGGAATTCCTCAACGATGGCAATCGCAGAAACGCTGGCGTAATCGAAGTGGATAAATCCAAAATAGAACGGGTTGGTGTTATAGTTGGCATTATTGGTGCACGCTTTCAAGCACGCGAAGCTATGGACTGGCAGGACGTAATGGTGAGCAAAGAGCAAAATATCAAAAAACACGGTTACGGTTATACAGCTCAAGAAGCTATAAGTACCACGAATCCTGCTGTTAATTATCGCAAATTGTGGACAAGTTTCTACGAGCAGCAAGATTTGCTATATGAAAATATAAGTGGTAAAAATAGGACACGTTTCTACAAAATACCAAACACTATGTATATTTTCGATAATTTGATGATGAAAAAACGCTACACTGTATCTTTTGATACACTCTTGTTGGAGGCTAATGCGCGTGGCGCTACTGCTGGCATACAAGTGTATTTACATGTGGTTGGCATTGGATTAGGCGCCTGGCGCGCGGTCATGCATCAGGATACAATTTTTCTTGAAACCTTTGGCGAACGTTTGCAAGAACTATTACCCTGTTTGGGACATATTAGTGTGGTACATTTTTCTTATTTTAACATGACGGCATGGGCGAATCTTAAAAATGGTGGTGTATTAGCTTCGGAGTCGCACCCAGCTGGTGGCATAAAGATATTCCTTAGCAATAGGAACCCAGCGCAAAAATTGGTAAATTGTTAAAGTTTGTTGTACTATGCCATTATATTATTTATATATATGTATGTGTATGTATACCAATTTCAGGAAACTGAATTTGAAAATATGCTTGTGGTGGAATCTTATGCTTGGGATGGAAATGCGTTGCCTGGAAACGAATTTTGGCATGTACGTTTACTTTATCGAAAGAATATATATTTTACCTATAAGGCGATAAATTTTTAAATGTTTTTACACAGGGTTCTCTAATAACTTCCGGCGATCCAGCAGCCGCCTGCAGCACACTCATCACTGAACTACACAATCCACATATCAACACAAAAATGGTGAATGGTGAAAATTTGCATGTAGCATCAGATCGTTATGGTGTTTTACATATTGCAGACTTTGCCAAAAAAGTGCTCCTCTAAGTTATTTATTAATTAGTGAAAATTTTATGACAATATGCAATTGTTGATGTATTGCTTTTATGTGTGTGATTAAAATAAAATGTATTTTTCTAATATATGTATATATATACGTTTAAATATATACTGTTTGATTAATATAAATAATGTTAAATACAATTAAAGTGTGTTTTATTAAAAAATATATGCTTACTGCGAAGCAAAAATTTAAAACTGGTGTTCTCATGTCATGTATTGAATTATGTATGTATATTGATTATGTATACTAATAAAAATAAAGTCGTTTTGAAGAAAAAATTGTACACTTTTTTCTACGAATTTTTGTATTATCACTAATAAAAATGTTAATTAAAATAACAAAAAAATGTAAGTATTCATTGAAAGAAAAAAACAAGTTTTAGTTGGCAACGCGGGCGCTCGTCCAGCTGATTATTTGTTTACATTTGGGCTTGCAAATAAAATTTGCTTTTATTTGGAAATAAGAATAAACACTGGAAGCACAATTACATCAGGAATAAAATTACATTATGTGTATACGCTACTAAAAATATATAAAAATTATATGTATACATTTTTCAATTGGGCGTAGGAATTCAAATCAATTTGCTGCGGGCTAGAAAGAACTACATAGTCATAGATACTTACTAACTCTCATAGATACATATGTACATATGGAGATATAAAATAAACATCATATTCAACGGAAATTTTCACTTTTAAAACATACACACTCGGTGGTATGTGCTACAACGCAATTTTTTTAGATACATATGTACTATTAGAGTTTTTTACTTTTTATAAAAAAAAATATAAAAATGTTCGCCTGTGGCTGTAAAAAGTGGTTTAAATCTAAAAGAACTAAATTTGATGATAAAGAACTTGAACAGATTTGGCCGCCGTATGGTTCAGAAATTATGCTCACCGAAGCCAGCAAGCGATTACTGCAAAAATCGGCATATGTGCAAAAACCTGATATAAGTGATATTGATGTAGAGGGTTTCATAGAGCAATCTTTGCGATTTCCAATCAAGGCAAGTAGTTGCGTTAATAAAAAAGAGATGGTTTAAGTTATTTATTTTTTGATACAAAATATATAGTTTGGCCGCGATACATGTCGAGTAATGAGTCAACCAAAGGAACGTTATCATGAAATTGCAAAACAAATTGCTTCTGCTTATCCGATAATACACGAACGTGTTGTTGGTTTATATTTGGCATTCTTGGAGCATAAATGCAAATATGGTGAGTTGGTTCAAAGCAAAGTTTCACATACCATTACATGTATGTATATACATATGTATGTATGCATATGTATGTATGCACACATGAATAATATACAAAACTTTGAATTTTGTATTGCTATAGCTAAAATATATATAAAATGTGGAGAATATAAGATATATGTGTATATATGTATATAAGCATAGTTATAAATACAATACCAAAAATATTACCTGCTGTAATACCGGTAGTACTGTTCACATTTCCGAGTTGAAATAATTTCGAAGGCACCCATTTTTCACAAATTTTCATATTAATTAATAGCATTTTCACATTTTTTCGCAAATTTTCACATTAATTAATAGCACTTTGACATTTTTTCGCAAATTTTCACATTTATTAAAAACACTTTGATATTTTTTCACACTGATTAATTAACACACACGCAAATTTAACTTAAAAAAATTATGACACTTCACCTACGCATAACCAACGACCAATGCAAATTTTATCCAAACGAAATTTCTACTTTTTCTAACTATCAATTTTTAGGTAATGGACTGGAACACGCAATTTATGCAGATATGACTATTACAGGCCTAGTACAACGTTTACTTGAAAAACGTTGTGTGGCCTTCGTAGGTCCACTCGATGACTATCTGCTATTGAAGGGTAGAAAAACGTTGGCAAATTTTTTCGATGTGGGCGCCATTGATGAAAAACCACCATTGTTATTAAAAGACGTTTTAAGTTATGATGAGATAAAGGTGAGCGTGTGGAATTTTGACTATAACATTAATAAATTTTGCCAATCTATTTCGCAAGCTTTCCGCTTTTCTTTCAGTATCTTCACACACCGAATTTTTAAATAATGGTAGACGTTTCAATTGTGGCATCATTGAAGAAGACAAATCAAAAATAGAAATTGAAGGTGTTATAATAGGTATAATCGGCGGCCGTTTCGAGGCAGAAGATGTAATGGAGTGGCAGGATATAATGATAACACCAATGCAAAATACGAAAGAACGTGGCTATGGTCACAAAGCGAAACCAGCAAAGAAGACAAAGAATCCAAAGGTCGACTACCGACAATTATGGATACGTTTTTATGAAGAACAAGATTTGCTGTATGATAAGGTAGAATTTATAAATTCACCACGATTTTTTAAAGATGAAAAAACACGCTATATTTTTGACAATCTGTTGATGAAAAAACGTTATGCCATAACATTTGATACACTACTGCTAGAGGCTGATGCGCGTGGTAAAGCTACTGACAAACAAGTGTACCTACATGTGGTTGGTATTGGGTTGGGCGCCTGGCGTGCCGTACAACATCAAGACAAAATATTTTTGAAAACGTTTAAGGAACGCATTCAAACGCTTCTATTATGTCTAACACATATTTCGGTAGTACACTTCTCAAATTTCCGACCATCCGCTGCAAAAGACTTTATAACGGATGGTGATAAGATTGTCTCGAAAGATCACCCTAACGGCGGTATAGAAACATTGGTGCAAGATCGTTATCCAGCACAGAAATTAGTAAGTAATAATATAGAAAATGTATAGCAACAATGTACAAATGCTTTACTTTACTTTCCAGCCGTCAGAATATGAAAAACTGTTAATTGTTGAATCGTATGCCTGGGATGCCAATGCATTGCCAGGAAATGAATTTTGGAAGGTGAGTAGAATGCTGCTGCACTCATACACACATATATACATAAAATGTACCCATACATGTACGAATATGCTATGCAAAATTTTCGTTATTTTCAGGGCGCTCTCACGAGCTCCGGTGATCCTGCTGCTGCTTGCAGCACGCTAATTGCTGAACTACATAATCCTCATATTAATAGAAAAATGGTGAATGGCGAAAATTTGCATGTGGCCACGGAACGCTACGGTGTCTTACACATATCTGAATACGCCAAACAAATTTTAGGTTAGATTAAAGCACACACTAATAAGAAATGTATTACTTTATTTTTCATTACCTTAAATTATTAAATAACATAAGCGGCATACGCTTTATATTTATACACTGAAATTACATTTTTGCAACACTTTACTTCACTTTGAACCATAAATTAAATGTTTAACACTTTTCACAACCGACGCGTCCAACTAGAATTGAAAATTACTAATGGCGGTTTCGATTTGCATATGGCGGTAATCGTATTCCTTATTCCTTTTTCTTTATAAGTTGGGCACACAGAGATGCGTTTGGGGAACTTATTGCATAAATATACTATTATATACTAAAAACCATTAGTTATTGTTTATTAAGCGCTAACTTATTGATTCTAGTTATTGAAATATTACTAAAAAATTTTGTTTTTGTGAGGAACCGGAAAAAATGTACAAAGTTGTTCTAAAAAATTATTTCCGGCTAGTAGTTGGCAACGCATGCCAATACAGCTGTTTTATTTTCATTTCATTTTCTTTTGTTCTACATTCCAACTGGTGGATAAGCCAATTAGAATTACAGTTATTCACAGTTATATTAAATATACAGTTATATTACATAAACATGGGCTTAAATGCGAGAAAGGTAATAGAGGATTTTGTTAATTCTATCATTTTTATTTTAAAGTAATGTTTAAAAACTAATATTATTAAGGTTTTCAGACCGTAAACAAACGTACTTACATACATACATACATGTACTTTGCGTTCTTACACACACTTATATAAGTATGTACATAATTTACAAATACGTGTATTTAAGAGGGGCCATACACGACACATATGTATGTGCGTTTGATGGGTGTGTGTGCGATTGCGGTTTACTGAAAGAAGCTGACAGCTCTTTCAGGTTTTTCATGCTAACTAATAATGCATTCGCTTTAGTTACTAATATAAAGCAATACCAGGGGTAAACTTTTAACATTCATACCTCAACGTGTGAATGCGCTAGTTGTATGACAAGTCATATAATGTGGACAACTATTCAAAGACTATTTTCTCAAATAAGGGCTACCAACGATAGCACAGCGCCAGTGCTGAGTAAAGATTATAATGTGATATGGCCACCAAACAATTCAGCGATAAAAATAACAACGTTTGGTAGGCAATTACTGCAAAAGTGCGCAATTGTAAATAAACCAGATGGAGGTAAAATAAGTATTGAAAGCTTCATGGTACAATCGAACAACTTTCCTTTGCAAGTATGTACATACATATGTGTTATTTATAACAGTTTTCATGTTAATATTTGCTATATTTTCTTTTAAATAAAGTTTGGCACCGATACTTGTCGTGTAATGAGTCAGCCGGCTCAACGTCATTCAGCAATCAGAGAGCAAATAGCATCTGCGTATCCTTTGATACATGAAAGAGTACTCTACTTGTATTTGGCATTTTTGGAGCATAAAAACAAATATGGTAAATAGTTTAATATTTATAATTAAAAAACAAATGTAATTTTTTATTATTGGCAGGTAACGAAATAGAACGCGCGATTTATGCGGACATGACGCTCACTGCTCTTGTAGAAAGACTTTTGGTTAAGCGTTGTGCTGCATTTTATGGTTGTATAGATAAATACCTGCTTATCACAGGTGAAAAAGGTGATGGTGGTTTTTGTGAAGTTGGCACTGACGAAGAAAAAGCACCGCTGCAATTGAAAAATGTCTTGAGTTATGATGAAATTAAGGTAGAACAAAACACTAACTAATTGTAGTAGTAATATGTATGTATTATTGCCGTTACATTTTCGACAGCTCTCCGCTTTCCTCTCAATCTCTTCACAAACCGAGTTCATAAATGATGGCAACCGTTATAATGAGGGCGCAGTTGAGGTGGACAATTCGAAAATTGAGACCGAGGGCATAGTAATCGGCATGATTGGTGGACGCTTTCAAGTTAAAGAGGCCATGGAGTGGCAGGATATAATGATAACTGCCACACAGAATACAAAGGAGAATGGCTATGGGTTCACAACACAGGAGGCAGCTCTGGCTAATAAACGCAATGTTGATTATCGTCGAATTTGGACAGATTTTTATGAAGAAGCAGATTTAGTATACGAGAAAGTTAACGCACAGCACTCGAAACGTTTTTTCAAAAGGCCCAATGTTAATTTTATATTTGATAATTTAATGATGAAGAAGCGCTATGCCATCGCCTTCGATACGCTATTATTAGAAGCAGAATCACGCGGCGCTTACCTTAACAAACAAATATATATACATGTGGTGGGCATAGGTTTGGGTGCGTGGCGTGCGGTGCCGCAGCAAGAGAAAATATTCTTAGAGACTTTTGGCGAACGTTTTCAGCAACTATTGCCGCAATTGTCACACATTTCTGTGGTGCACTTCTCCTATTTCGTTTTATCCGCCTGGGCAAATCTGCAGGATGGCGGTTTCATGTTGTCGGAAACGCACCCAGAAGGTGGTATTAAAATATTTATGAACAATCGGAAACCCTCAGAAAAGCTGGTAAGTTGTAAATTCATATATTCATTGAGTTTATACATATGTATGTATGTACATATATTGCTATATTGTTGTGAAATAGCCACCGGAGTATAAAAATGTGTTGGTGTTGGAGTCATACGCTTGGGCGGGCAATGCTTTACCAGGAAACGATTTTTGGCTGGTTAGTTAAAATGCTTTAATACTTAAGCAGTTTATTTATAATTACATTGTTTCTGCACATTATTTATTTTAGGGAGCCTTAGCTTCGTCTGGGGATCCTGCTGCTGCTTGCAGTACGCTCATTTCTGAACTGCATAATCCACACATAAACACAGATATGGTAAACGGCAACAATTTGCATGTTGTATCTCCGCGTTATGGCGTTCTACATATTGCAGATTATGCAAAGAAAGTTTTACAATAATACAATACTTGTTAAAATACATTTTAAATATAAGTGAGAATGTAAGTTTTGTAATTCCATAATGTCACATAAAAAATATAGTTTTCTTATTCACTAAAAGTATCAAGAGCTTTGTTGTTGTCTTATAAAATGTATAGTTTTTTCTAGTTCACCAAAAGCGTTAATAATTGTGTTGTTGTTGTTTTAGTAACTATTAATTTGACAGAAATGTTGTCCGTTTAAATTAGCTAGTAGCCGGAAATTATAAAATATTCTAATGCGAGCAGCAATAGTTGGCAACGCAGCAGATCAGCTGTTAGTTGCTTTTCCCCAATTGGATTTCATCAGTCACTCCGAGTTTGCGTTTACAATTTGCAATAAAACAGGTGGAAACTGCGTTTCTGACCCACTTTCCGTTTCCCTCCGCAAGCGTAGCAAAGAACAAAACAAATTAGTAAATGTAATCTGCAGTGTGAAAGAAAAACAAAAATGAAAGTGAAAACGTATGGGTCATTGTGAAATCATAAATTCTCTGAAGTTCATTGCTACGGCGTGTAATAAATGCCGATGCATGAGTGGACACCGCTCAGTTGGCTTCCTATCGTTTGCTTAGTAAGTTGTAAGAGATTTATAGCATAAACAAGCCACACATTGACGCATAAAGTTATATTGTTGTTAAATAATTTAATACACAACCAAGCATTCAACGTCATTTAAGCAACACAACAAGTCAACATAAATTTATAATATACATACAATACATATATAAATTTTCACGACAACAGCAGAACATTTGGAATTAAAGCGAATATGTCAACTTTCGGTGCAGAATTTGAGGAGGTTTGGCCAAAACCGGGTGCAGTTATAAAATTAACCGAGTTTGGTACAAAATTATTACAAAAGTGTTTGAAGGTCGAAAAGCCGGATGTGAGCCGTATAGACATTAAAAGCTTCATCAAGAAGTCATCTAACTTTCCCGTAGAGGTGCCTATGGATTTGCAACATAAAAGTAGCCATAAATATTTAAAATTATTTTACCCACAGTTCGGCACCAATACCTGTCGTGTAATAAGCCAACCGAAAGAGCGTTATCCGGAAATCGAAAAGCAAATCGCTTCTGCCTATCCAATAATACATGAACGAGTTTTGGCCTTGTATCTAGCATTCTTGGAACACAAATGCAAATATGGTATGTAAATAATGACAGATTTTACAGCCGTTTAACATTTCGCAATTCAATGTAAAAATATAAACACATTAGCGAAATGATCAAACGCTGCAGTTTAAACGTAGTTTAAGTGCTTTTAGATAAAAAAAAACATCGATAAGTTTTTTATTTATTTTTAATGCATACATTTACAAATATGCCGGTACTTTTCTGCAACATACTTACACATAAAACCTGTTTAGCATTTCGCAATAGCATGTAAAATATATAAGTACAATTATGTAGCGATCAAACGCTGCAGTTTGGGTGCTTACTGATAACAGAACTTTGATTAAAAATAAAAAAATTAACTTTATAATAATCTTTCTTAGGAAAAAAAAATATATATATGTATATGTACATATGAATAATGCATATGCACAAGAGAACAAGGAAAGCAAAATAATCAGTTGCGCAGAAACAGGAAAACACCAACAATTGTGTATATTCGTATAATTTTTTTTTTTACAGAATTTGGCATTCCAAATTGTTTATTAAATTAAAGTGCTATAATTATTTGTGTGAATACATAAGAAATACCTGAAATTGCAGGAAATAAACGCGAACTTGAGCTATACCAAAATTTGACACTCACCGATTTTGTGCAACGCCTGCTGGCGAAGCGCTGCGTTAGCTTCTTTGGTAAAAACGATAAATATCTTTTATTATCACGCCATCGTGGCTGCAGTGGCTTCTTGGATATTGGCACGGATGGCGAGAAACCACCGTTGCTGCTAGAAGACGTGCTCTGCTACGATGAGATCAAGGTAAGTGCTGCATTTTCGTACTAAGCATACTTCTAACGTAATTATCACACTCTCAAACAGCTCTCCGCATTTCTTTCCGTATCTTCACACACGGAGTTCCTCAATGACGGCAATCGACAGAATTGTGGCGTCATCGAACGCAATAAATCGCGCATTGAAACGGACGGTGTCATAATTGGTCTAATTGGCGCACGACTTGTGCGACGCGATGTTATGGAATACCAGGATATCATAATTACCAGCAAACAAAATACCAAAGAAAATGGTTACGGTTTACCCATCGATGCGGAGACAAATTCACGTCCGGCTGATTACAGGCGCGTATGGAAGCAATTCTATGAGGAGCGTGATTATCTGTATGAACAGGTGACGCTTGATGGCAAACGTTTTGGCAACGCGCGTGCACAAAAGGACATATTCGATAATGTGCTAATGAAGAAACGTTATACGATCTCCTTTGATACGTTGCTGCTGGAGAGCGAGGCACGCGCTGCAGCTGCGGGCAAGCAAGCTTTTATACATGTGGTTGGCATTGGTTTGGGTGTATGGCGCGCGGCCGAGCAACAAGAGAAAGTATTTTTGGAAACCTTTGCGCAACGTTTGAAGCTGTTGTTGCCCAAATTGTCGCATATCGGTGTGGTGCACTTCTCTTGGTTCAAACTGAGCGAATGGGGCGATCTGAAGCACGGTGGCATTTATAAGTCGCCCACACATCCTGATGGCGGTATACGTACATTTTTATCAAAACGCAATCCAGCAGATAAGCTGGTGAGCATAAATATGGTAATACAACTTTTTTGTTTAACTTTTGTTTGGGACTGAGGTGGTAGGCATATGCATGGGAGCATTTGGACTGTAAGTAATAGTAATTCCTTCTAACCCTTAATTTTACTCATGCATGGATGATTGCTAACACACTTTGACATATAGCACTACTTTCTAACCTCACTACTTTTTTATTAGAAATGCTTCAGTTGGTTACTATTATATTTGAATATTTGTATATTTACACTATCTTTTTTATAGAAATCCCCTGAGCTGGAGAATATGCTGCTTATCGTCTCATACGCCTGGGACGGCAATGCTTTGCCAGGCAATGAGTTTTGGATGGTGAATAGTGTGTATTTTATTATTTGTACATATGTGCTAATTTCATTTTTCTTTTAGAAAATGCTGAAGTCTACCGGCGATTCTTCAACAGCTTGCAGCACGCTCGTAACCGAGCTGCATAATCCGCATATCAATACGGAGCTGGTGAATGGCGCTAATTTACATATTGCCTCTGAGAAATATGGTGTTTTACATATAGCAGATTATATTAAAAACATATTAGAATGAGTGCGTGTGTCGGTGGAAAGTTTAACGACGCACTCATTGTTGCTATATAATTTTCTGACAGTTTTTAGTAAAACCTTATTGTGCAATATTTTGTAAAAAAGTATTATTTATTCACATTGGAACTATTTTTGAGTTATTTGCAATTAAATAAATGGTTTTTTTAACTGCCGTAGCAAAGCATAATGAATTTTTATTTAAGAACTTGAGAGATCGAGCCTTATAATATAACTTATCGATCCAAAAAGATTTAGATCATCGAAATAATAAGAAAAAACGTTAGCCTTGGCTGCACTGAAGCTATAAAACACTTTAGATTTTCAAGTTTTCCTTACAAGAACTTGCGTTTGCTTGCTATTATGGCCCGATAACAGCGGTTCCAACAAATGAGCAGCTTCTTGGAGAGAAAATGATGTGTACAAAACTACAGATCAATATCTCATACTGTATGGGACTCGTTCGCGTATATACAGACCGTTATACCTGGCCTACTAAACTTTGAATGCTCGTCTGGCACTATTTTATATTCGATTTCAACCAGGACGGAATGTAGCCATAACGTGTTCTTATTATAATTGGCCATGTACACATGGTTATATATTTTATATTGTCACAACAACAACAACTACTTTAGCTGCACACACATTTATTGCTACTTCTAAATTTATACCGTTATCGTTTTAGGTAATGACATCGAACGCACCTTCTACAATGGCATGACACTCACCGCTTTGGTACAACGTTTACTGGAAAAGCGGTGCGTGGTCTTTATGGGCGCAGCGGATAGTTATTTGCTCTTAAATGGACAAGAAGGTTTCGGCGGCTTCCATGATGTTGGCACAAGCGCTGAGAGTGGTAAACTGCGGCTAAAACATGTGCTCAGCTATGATGAGATAAAAGTGCGTAAGCCAGCTCAAATATATGCATAAATTAGGATTAAATATTTTTTTTTTTCACACCGCAGCTTTCCGCTTTCCTCTCCGTAAGCTCGCACACAGAGTTTCTCAACGATGGCAATCGTTTCAATTGTGGCGTCATTGAAGAGGATAAATCGAAAATTGAGCCCTCTGGTGTGGTTGTTGGCATGATTGGTGGACGCTTTGAGGTGCCAGATGTCATGGAGTGGCAGGATATTGTCATAACACCAATGCAAAATACAAAAGCACACGGTTATGGCCAAAATACAAGTGAGTTGGAGCAAACAGATAAACGTATTGTTGGCTATCGTCAGCTTTGGACCAGTTTCTATGAGGCGCGCGATCAACTTTTTGAGCAGGTGTGCGCATTAGACACACCACGCTATTATAAAGTGCCAAATACCAAATTCATATTCGACAATATGCTGATGAAGCGGCGTTACGCCATCTCTTTTGACACGCTGCTATTGGAGGCAAATGTGCGCGGAGCGCTGGCTGAGAAGCAGGTGTATCTGCATGTTGTCGGCTTTGGCTTGGGTGTTTGGCGTGTAGTACAGCATCAATATAAGATATTTTTGGCAACTTTTGGCGAACGCCTGTTGACGTTAGCGCCGCGCTTAACGCACATCGACGTAGTGCACTTTTCGCATTTCAAAGAAAACGCTTGTGGTGTGCTTTACGACGGCACCGTACTGACGGCGGAGACACATCCTAAGGGCGGCATTAAAATAGAGATAAATAATCGCAATCCCGCGGAGAAATTGGTAAAATATTGCTAAATTGGACATTATTGTCATTGTAGTATATTATTTATTCAAAATTGTATTGCAGCCAGCGGAATACGAAAATGCTTTAATTGTGGAGTCGTATGCGTGGGATGGCAACGCTTTGCCAGGCAATGAATTTTGGTTGGTGCGTATGAGATCACATTTGTTATTAAATTTGGTTTCTAATTAAATTATTTCCTTTAGGGCTCACTAAGCGGTTCAGGCGACCCCGCCGCTGCTTGCAGCACACTGATCGCTGAGCTACACAATCCGCATATAAATTCAAAATTGGTGAATGGTAGAAATTTACACGTGGCTTCTGAACGTTATGGTGTTTTGCATATATCAGACTATGCAAAAAATATTTTGGAGTAAAATTCATAGAGTTGGGAAAACTAGCTTATCCGTAGTTATTTACTATAAAAATATATTTTAGTAATAACACATATGTACATTAATTTGCACTCGAATTTAAAGTATTTGTAATAATTTTTAAATAATTTTAATGATTCAAGTGAAAAAAGGAACTGAAATTAACGGTAAAATGAAATGCCGAAATTTTAAATCCGGGTTAGCAAATATTTAAATTAAGCCACTGAATAAAATTTGTTTATAAAATTTACATAAGCTCTCAAATATTTTACTTCAAAAGCTTTAAAACTGTTAACATGTTATTTTGGGAGCTCTTATCACAAATACAACCCTGTGAATGCAATTCAGTGCATATTTATATGCAACTTTTGTTTATCGCACACAAGTTTTTTGTGCCAATAGCGGCTTTTTGCCAATTTTACACTAAACTTTTACTATTAATAAAACGATTTCAATAATAATTTGAAAGTTGAAAAATTGTCGCTGTACGTACAGTAGTTGCAGCCTACAGCCTCACCACCGGCTTAAGTTATCCGGAAAATATGAACATCACGCGTATTCTTGGACAAAATAATAAAATTTATCAAAAATTTGGCGATTATTGTATTACAGAGGCGGAACCAAATCAGTGCTGTATCATTTGCTGCTTCTGTCAGCAAGAACATCACAATGAAAACGTTTTCTGGACGCACATACAAGAGATGCATGACTATGCACCAGCACAACTTTGTATGATGCATGAAAATCCGCAACCAACAAACGGTGCGCATAGTGAGAGTCTTTGCACTACGCCAATTAGTCCGGATGGTACGGCTCATGCAAAAAAATGTAAAACAAATGCGGCTCAAGTGGTAACTAATGACGCACCAATGTATGTCGAAGCTGAGTACCTAGAAAATGTGGCACTAAATGATCCAAACGCGCTTATGGAGCTAACAGATATTACAAATACATTTTTAGACTTCAAAGATAAGCCGACCGAAACGCAACCCGTTGCAGAAAGTAGTGTACAACATAAAGTGAACATGCAGCAAAGTAAGTTGAGGCAGCACTTTAATAGTAAATTTTAAACTTAAGCAAGTTTTATATTTCAGTGGACACCAACCAGTCGGAGAAGAAGCTTCAGTCCCAACACACAAATGGTAAGCTTGAAACCAACATAGATGTCGATAAGCTTACACCCAAGCAATTGCTAGGGAACGGCACACTATTGAAAAATGTATTTCAGCAAATGCAACGCGCTAACAATGAATTCAAATACAAGCTCAATAAGCTAACGCAAGCAGTGCAACTAATTGAGACTGAATTGAAGAAAGAACCTGGTAATCGTATGCTAAAGCGATATATGAAAATAATACCAGATCAGCCTTTCAACAGCCGCGACGAAGTGCTAATTTTAGATGATGAGCTACACCATAGCAAAGAGATGCGGGACGCACTTGTAAGTAGTAATGTAAACATACTATATAGTATAATTTACATAATTTTGTATATAAACTTTTAGCACGAAGAAACACTTGCTATAGCTACCGAGAATGCTGATGTGTTTTGTCGTGTACTTTGGCGTTTCATTATGACAGACGAAGTATCCAATCAGTTCTGTTGGCGGGGTGTAGTAAACGCTGAAAAAATTGTTAAATATCCAATTAAGGATATGACTATGCTAGACGTCTTTCAAGGTACAGAAAAATTTGATTTTTTACAATTCTTTGTAACATTGTGTTTGCAGGAGTGTTTCGCGAAAAGTTTCCTGAACAAACGCTTAATATCTTCAAAGATCGTACTATGACATATTTCAATAAAGCACATGAGCGTTTGAAGCGAAAACAGTTAAATAAAACGGACGTCGAAAATAATGACAGTGATTTTCTCTGCATAAAGGAAACGTCAAATGGGCAAAATGGCGATTATAAACGGGCGCGTAACGATCAAGAAAATAGCAATAGTGTCGATTCAGTATTTGAAGAAGTTTTTGGTGGGTGAAACTTAATATTTCATGTTGAAATATACAGTAAGCTGCGTATATATTTTAGTGTTTAACAATATTATTCCTGGCGAAAAATCTAAATCCGTCGCAATAAATCATTCCGAACTTAAAGGTTATGTGTAAACTGCAAGATGAGCTTGAAGGTATTATTTTTTTAATAATGTCTTAAAACAAATTTAAAAATTTATGAACACATATGTAAAGTAGTTCGCTCGCCGATATTTAGCGTAGAAAGTAATGTGTAATGGCGGCATATAATACTATTGCGCTATATAATAATATTAATTACATACATTCCGGGTAAAGACAATTAATGAAATTTAAGCTCTTTCCAATAATAATTAAAGTTATTTATAAGACAAAACTATACATACATATATTTTTAGAAAAGAGAAATTGCTAAATAAACAGTTTTATTGAAGAGTGATGTAAAAAATGGTTGTAACAAAACTTAATTAGCCCAAATAATAATTAGTGTGCTCGGTATCCGACTCTATTCCATAATTTAGAAATAAAAACAAGAAATTTTATTTTTGTACTTAATCGGGGCAAAAAGAATTTATTATCCACTAAAATCTTAAAAACATATTAATTGTACCATCGCGTTTGATCTGTTAACAATCAAACATTCACATTTTACAATACTTCATGCATATGCACATAATAATGTAAAATGTTATTTACATATACAGTATAGAAAAAGTATATATATATTTGTAAATATGTATTTCAAAAGAAATGTCTTAACACTAAAGAGAAAAAAAAACATTTTTTCTTAAGACTAAACTTGAACTTGCACGAATTTCTGGGAAAAATATAATATATTTCTCAACTTCACTTCTTTCTTTCTTTTAAAAGTGAAATATTTTGTATTTTTAAAAGGCTATTTTTCCTTATAAACTACACTAGTTTTTGTTATTGGTACTAAAAAATAATATTGCAACTACATTTGCAAATGACGCAAAAAAGTATAGAAATAATAAAAACAGTGTACAAATTAAAAACAAAAAATCAATTTATAATTTGTTTTGTTGCATAGCATTTTAAAAACGCTGCGGCACTAGTCCCTTTGAACCTTTTAGAAAATGTTTTTTCTTACGATGCGTCGACAGATTGCACGATTGTTTGAACGAGGCGCCACAAAGCTCACACGCAAAACGTCGCTCTTTACTGTGCACAGCTCGGTGCAACTCTAAACGTGACTGATATTTGAACTTTAGGCCGCAGGTTTCATAATCGCATACATACCAACGTTCACCGTCTTCTGACGACATCGCACTACTGGCGCTTGCCGTAGTGCTATTCGATTCTTTTGGCATTTCTTGGGACATCAAGGCCGCAGCCGCCGCTGCGTTTGACATACCCATTGTGTGTGTTAGGGTCGGTGCACTGTGTATAATTGTGGTGCCATATGAACTTGCTGCTGGTGTCACCTGTGGCAGTTGATATAAGGCTGGCGTAGCTGTGCTTACCTCAACATTTTGATGTGCGACACCAGTTCCGGCACCAGCAGCAACGTTACCAACGGTGTGTACGTTCTGCGGTACGGGCGGCGGTGGTGCCAATGCTAATGCATGCCTTATACTAGGCGGTTCGACTTTTATGTCGATTTCTACGGCATTCGGTTCGATGGCGCGCATTTCTGTATAGTCCTTTGGCTCTTGTTTTTCTTGTGAATTATCGCCACCATGCTCAAGTGCACTACTGGCACGTAGTTCTTCTTCATTCACTTTACGATATAATGGCAAAGGCATAATGTGTGTTGTGGTCGCCTCAGGCTCCATATAATTTCGCGCTTGCTCCTGTTATAAATTTTACACAAAACAATTAAGTCTAAGCATGTTTACACGTGCATTAATTTGTATACAACTCACCTGTTTAAATCCCAAGCCATGCATGAAGTTGTGCTCATCTTGTATATGTTTCCAGAATTGATCTTGTGTTTGTAGCTCCTCTTGGCACACTTGACAAACAATCCAGAAGCTCGCATCACCCGACAAGCAAAACTCCCCCAATTTTGTATATATCTTATTATTTTTACTTAATATACGTGGAAAACCCATTTTACTAAAACCACCACCAAAATTTCACTAATTTTATTTAAAAATATACACAAATTAAGGAAAAATATAAATTTTGTAATTCGTTGCCACAAATATTTTTGTTTATTTCCATTGACGTTTGCAAACAGCTGATTGGACCAGTGCAGGGTCGCACGAAATGCAAAGTGCTAAGATTGCTAAACACAGCCGAAGCATAAAAATACATAATACACAAATAATTTATAAAATAAATAGCTAATATGGTGACGGTCAAAATAGAATAATTAAATGAAAAGAACTTAATTAAATGCGGTATGAGTTTATATTAAACATGATATATCGTTAAAGCTATCACCATAAAAATTGTAGTTACCAAATATGGCAACCTTAAAAGCTTTTTTTAAATTTTAGCGTATGTTGGCAATATGCTGCTGTAGCATTTCCGCCTTTTTGATATTTCGTTTGCTGATCGTAAAGCGTAGTTTAAATTTTTAAACTTAAGAATAGTAGTTAAATTAATAGTGATAAAAATATTAAATAATGAAATAAAAGTTTAGCTTCGTATCAATAACTTCAAAACAGTGTAAAGTGCTACGTGGTGACACTACCGACGCGAAAATGCCGAATAATTTCGGGCAATGGTTCTCACTATGTATGAAAGTACTAGCGGTATTTTTGGTGCAGTTACGATAATCGCTGCAATGTGCTTGTAATAAATGAAGTGACGTTTCAATAATGTAATGGGAAAATTAATTTATGAATATATAACATATATTAAGTGAAGTTGCAATGATTTAAATAAAAAGTGGTATTAAGTGGTTGTGTGACAAAGAATGGAGATTTTACAGCTGGCAATCGGCTCTTAAATAGTTGCACCGCCACAAAATCTATCACCTCAGCAGCTATTTTGTTGACACAACTGACATTCCGTAAGTAAGAATAAAATTTCCATTATATTTATCATCTATGTATTACATTTTTATTAAGTGGGCTGTTTACACTTGCATAAAATTACTTTATAATAAGTTTTCCCTCAAATTAATGCATAAGTATTGTTATTTTTTATTTTTGTTGGATGAATTAGCAATATCTTTTTTAAATTGATTCCTTTTATTTTGTATACGCAAAAATGTTAATAAAAATATAGGAATGCTGGTAAATTATGCTAATAGGTAAAAATGTGAATATCTTGTTTTGAAAATTAGCATTTTATAAAGAAATAGAATGCATAAATATATAAAAATATGAAATTGGGAAACTTATTTGCTTGAACAAAACTATTAAATTAGAGGAACTTGAGTAAATAGCGTAAATAGAAGAGTGTAGGCGGTTTCAATAGAAAAGCTTGCAAGCAATCTTAAGAAGAGACAGAGAGACCTTAGTAGACGTTATACGTTGATAAAAAGTAGAGGCGTAGAGTACTAAAATTTTTTGTTTTATAAAAAGTTAATGAATATTTTAGTCTTTTAAAAATCACAGCAGAGCAGCAAATAGTGAAATTATTATAAAGAAACTTTACACAGTGCAAAAAGAGAGCAGAGAGCAAAGAAAAGTTTTATTTTTTTCTAGATTTTGTTTTATCGCATTTTCATTTTATTATTTCTCATTTATAATTTATAAACATTTACATAAAATGTATATTTAATTATACTACGAAGTTTTTCATTATTTAATATATTTGTTTTTTTGTTTTTTACTTCTTCTCTTGTATTAATAATACGCGAAAAGAATCTTAGGTAGAAAGCTAAATGTGTCTGTATGTGTATGTGAATTCATCATTTAATTTTATTTATAATAATTTATAAATTTTATACTACAATTTAAGTACGGTAAATAGGGAAGTATACAATCAAAAAAAATAATAATATATTTATGTGAAAAGGCGGATCGTGTGGAAGTACATACGTGCAAAAAGTTCTAGTATTTAATGGGGGGCGTTAGATTTTATTTTACTACTAACCATACATTTACATACATGGATTATAATTTGAAGAAAATATTGAATTCTTAATTGAATTCGCAGAAAATTTTAGAGTTGCTATGCAGCAATGCAATTAAAACATTTCTTGTAGCAAATTTTTGAAGAAATTTCTTTTTTTTTAACCACTTAACATACATACATATGCACAGCATTTGTTGTAATTGTTAAAATTTATTAATATACATGAAATGTAAAGGAAAAGTTACATATTTTTAACAGAAAAGAGTTGTAGAACACAACTACATACATATGTACCTGTATACATACGGAACATAATACCAACACGACGTAGCGAATTTGAAAATTTTGTGCTTCAGCAGTACACAATTATACAATTTTATTACATATGCATACATTTTAATGAAAATAAATATGTATATGTACTTTCTTATTTTAGCATACAGCAACAATGTTAGAAAAATGACACGCGTTTCTGTTTTGTTTTCATTTAATATTGCATGAGTGTATTGTTTTACTTTTCTCTTAGTGGAAATTTGCTATATTTTTTCAAATAATATATTTAATAAAAATAAAATAAATAAAAACACGCTAAAAAATTAAAAAAATAAAATAAAAAATACAATAAAAATAAATTAAAAAATAAAAAAATAATAAAAACAATAAAAAAATAATAAAAAAAAATAAAAAAATAATAAAAACAAATAAAAAATAAATTTTAAAATTAAAAAATTAAATAAATTTTTAAAATTAAAAAAAAATTAAATTAAATTTTAAAAATAAAAAAATAATAAAATTAAATTTTAAAAATAAAAATAAATTTTTCAAATAAAACAAAATTAGTCAAAATAAAAATGTTAAAACAAAATGAAAACATATTTTATAGAATTAAAAAAAAAATGTAAAAATAATAAAAAACAAATTTAAACAAAATTTTAGAAATAAACATTAAACATCATAAAAACATCGGAAATAAAAAAAATACTGAATGAATTGATAATAAGAATTAACTGCTTTATTGTCGGAGAACCGAGTTATTTTAAAATTTATAATTAAATTATATTGTTTTTTTTTAGTTTTTGGAGTCTGTAAAATTAGCAAAATTTTTTGGTACACTGATAATAAATTTATATATCAGCAATTTTGCTATTATTAAACCATATTATAAAATAATTACAAAACTTCCAAATTTATTTTTCGCTTCTTAGTCATCACAATTAAGTGCTGTTATGAGTTGGTGCAAAAAATTATTTAATGACCAATAAAAAACTTCAAAAAAATAATCAAAAAATTTTTAATAAAAATAATACACAAAAAAATAATTTAAAATTGTTTAATAAAAATAATACACAAAAAAATAAATTGCAATACAAACTCAATTTGCCAATAACTTCTCGACTTCCGCTACTTCATAAATAAATAAATGCAACACAAAGAAATTAACTTTTTTTAAATAAAATTTATATTTATTATTTGAACACATATCTTTCATCAATTTCCAATTTAGGAAAAATTTCAAAAAAATACCCTCACACATCCACTTGTTCAATAAATTGTAAAATGGCGTCTACTAAATTACTAATGTAATGTAAGAAGTGTGTTAAAATAGATAATTTTTTTTTCTCTCTCTTATAAAACGATTTTTTGTTCATTTCATCAAAAAGAAAAACGTTTACAATTTATTTAACACAAAAGAAAATATAGAAGTTTCACAGAAGAAAATATCATTAATTCGAATATATTAGCCTAGTATGGTATATGCGCTGTTGTTGTTGCTGCTGCTACTCTTGTTTTTGCTGCATACATACATATATACCGCTCCTGGCTGCTGCCAACAGCGCAACACTACACTCCTTCTCATTTGCATTTGTTTGCATTCAACTTTTAGTTTTATATATTTGTTATTATTGCTATTATATGCGTTCACATAAAGGTGTTGCAAGTTTGTTTGCTTTTCGTTTGCTATTTGTGTGTGTGTTTTTTTTTACTGTTGCTTTACACACCGCCACAACAACTACTCCTTAAGCTGTCACTCCTCCTCCTTCTTGTTCAAGTTTCGCTTCAATTTTCCCCATTGCTAATTGTGGATGGAAATATTCAGTTATGTCTTTTATAATTCGCTAACTTTGCTGGTCGCATACAATGTTTCAATTTTCATTAAGATTTGCTCTAATTCGAATGTTTTGCATCGTTTTTAGCATTGCTTTTGACTTGCACTCCCGTATATCATCAGTTAAGTGTTTTGCTTTTGTGTGTGTGTATATGTATGCTTGTTGTTGTTGTGTACGCAATTTGAAATATTTATTTTTTTATTCATCGATTTTCATTTTTCTTGTTACTTAGACTAACAAATATATATGTGTATATATATATATAATTTGCTGTTGTTGCTTGCTGATATTACTAATACAAATACGCATAAAATGTTAAATTTTCCATGATTCCATTTGAGATTTGCTTTTATTTTTAGTTTCTTCAAGTTCTGCTATTTTCTACTATTTTCTGCATTTTACTGAATCTGCGAAGTTTTTCCCTTACCACAATTGTCTGTTCGGGTGTGGGTTGTGTTGTTGGTGTATTGTGCCCATAATAGTAGTAAAGTGAATTTGTTGTTGTTGCTGTTAATGATGTTGCTGCTTTTGTCAAGTCCATGAAACATTACATTTCTGCAGTGTAAAATTTTGTAGTAGATCGTCGCCGGCGGTGCATGCGGCAATGACAGGGGTGAGGAGTGAGTGCATATATGGCATTAGGGCAATTCAAAAATATTCTAAATGCGTTGATTAGCATAGAGTGGGCGTTTATGGTGCGCGGCAATCGTAAATATACGCAGTTCTGTGAGAAATTGGGCACTGAGAATGCATTCCACTTAAGTTCCATAACAATAATTTACAAATTTTTCGCAATCGAAGTGTTTTAAATTAGTTTCCACATCTATGATTTGCATATTATTTTATAAATTGCGCTATTTTGAATTTAGTTCCACATTTATTTACGCATTTTGCCAATTGAACTGATTTGAATTAGGTTCCACATTACAAGAGTGTGCATTTTAAGTATCATACATGTAGCTTATTCTGGGTGCAGTCTAAAGCGTTTATACTGGCTAACTCTTTATGCACAACTGTCTGGTTATCAACCAACAAATTTGGTTGCACATTTTATATTTGCCAGGCGTATAGTTTCCGCTACCCAAATTAAGAAATCACAGCTAATTACTACAGTTATGCACTGCAAAGCAATGTGGATCGTATCTTGACAGTATCATTTCGCCAGCACTGTGCTTCTCTTCAAATTCATTTCCGCCTGCCGCATTACTCAGTTGCCGATTCATCATACTATTACGTTGAAATGTTGTGACTGCAAATTTTTCCAGTTGTTGTTATTGTTATTTTTACTTTACGCCTTTTTTCTTGAAATTTAGGATTTACACTACAAATTCTTCTGTTTTGTTTTTGCTTTTCCAAGTATGTGTATATGTGTGTTGTTGTGGTATTTTGTTGTTGCTGTGATTGGTTTTGTGGTTGTAGTTGTTGTTAATTTTTTTAACCGCTCTTAAATAATAAAATTGCCACCTGGCCTAAGTAAAAGTAGATAAAGTGACGTGTCTCATGTGTCACATACGATCCGAAATTTCGGCCCACAATACAATGCCATGTGGGATTGTATTTTTTGTCGAATTCTTTCTTGATGTAGGCGGCGATGTCCTGCAATGAGAGAAAACAATTTTTTTTTGAAACATTAGTTGGGTGGTATATTTATAAAACAAAAATATGTATGTACATGTATGTATTTTAATAAATTTTTTAATCTTTAATATTATAAAAAAAAATACGAAATTTTCATTAATTCTTACTGCCACTCCATTTCATTTTATTTCACATATTTTTAATATCGGCTATTCATTTTTAATACTAAACCACAAGCAATAAAAATGTTCTGATGTCTGAACGCCGTATGGCAGTTCATACACAACAAAGCATTGCCCTTCACGGCACTTAAATCACAGTTATAGCGTCATTTCTACGCCATTTAAGCAGAAAATTGCATTTTTCCCGCAATTTCAATGTGCATGCGAAAAAGTAAAATTGAAAAAAGTAATAAAAAAAAACAACGCAAGAAAAGCATGCAGCTCGTGGCGGGCAACAACCATTAAAACAAAAGCACATCGAGGGGAGAAAATCGAGCCCACTGACCTAGCGGCGTACAAATGACCGATACTACAACAAGTCTATAAAAATAAGTGTCCATCGAAAAAAATGCAATGGAAAATATTATATGGAAAGTGCAAACATGTGCTCAGGAACTGGAAATTTCTTAGAATACTAGCGTAAATAAAATAAAAAAAGCGGCACTGAATTTGCAATGCTAAAAGTTTACTCATACACACACGCACATACACAGAGGTCATTGTCAGTACGGTTTTGTGCCGTAAACATATTATAAGTGTACGTACAAGTGTATGATGCAACGGCCGGCTTGTATAGTAATTGCTTAGCATGAGTGACGCGAGACACAAATAGCAATGGCTTGTAGTAGGTAGGCGCTTAAACTTATTATTTAATGCATTTAAAAATAGATTACGCTCACGTTACAAAGCCTACAAGCGGCGTTTAGCTTTTTTTGCTACGCTACAAACATTATTTATAGACGGGTTTATAATTTAAAATGATGTAAGCAAATAGTGTAACTTCGCTTGGTTTATTTTCATTGGAAATTTTCGAAAAATTTCGAAATCGATAGTGGTATGAGCTAAAATTAGATTTATTGACTTGATTTGGAGGGTTGGTAGGTAATTGGTAATGTATAATGTGTATATTAATCGTCGTTTCTAAATATATGGTAGAGCAATTAAAGTGATGCATACCAATTAAAAATAACTTTGTGTACACATTTTAGATTCCAAACCTTCTAATACTTTAAGATACACAACTTCATAAAAATACTAATTCAAACGCAGTGTGTATGAACACCTTAAGTTTGCTTATGACGTTTGTAGACGTTTGCTTACATGTTTACAGTTAAAAACATTCTTGTTTATTCTTGCATGATAAAACATTTGTTAAAACCAATCACGTTTTTGCAAAATACAGGTGAAAATACGTTTCGTAAAAGCCTTTCACATATAAATTTCAATAATAGAGTATGTTTTATCGTGCAATAGTGATTTAATTTGCATATAAATGTGAGTGTCTACCCCATTTTTTATATGTAATCACTGCAATTAATCATGAAGTGAGAAAATTGCGTGCCAAATGTTCTAGAAACCATTCCAATAGTGAGTTAGTTAAAAGCGAAAATATTTACTTAAATGTATGTACATGTGTATGTAAGCATACAAAGTAAAACAATAGTCGGTAACTTCAGCCGCTGATCTAGATATTATTAAACAAATAGTAACTATGTGTGTAACCAAGTAGTTGGCAAAATAAATACGAAAAAAACGTTAACTTCGACTGCACCGAAGCTATAATACCCTTCCCGGGTGCATTTTTTACAGCAGAAATGAGTATAAAAATATGTTTATCTTGATTTTGACCGGTCAGTTGGTATGAGAGCTATATGTTATAGTGGTCCGATCTTAACAATTTTTTCAGAAATTGCATAATTGACTTAGACACAATAAGGCATGCAAAATTTCTTGTAGATATCTCGTAAAATGAAAAAGATTCCCAATAAGCACTTGATTCCGCTCGTTCAGTTTTTGGGAGCTACATACATACATACATGTATAGTGGGTCCGATATCGGCGGTAAATATAAATAAAATTAAAAATAAGAAAAATTAACAATAGATACGAAAAAATAAAAAGCTAAAATAATAAAACAAAAACTCGACGAAATACAAAAAATTAACATTTATGAAGGCAATGTCTGCATTTTTGTCGGAACTTTGTATAAGAATTCATGTCATGTTCTATTGTAATAATACAACCTTTTTATGACGCACATAAATTCAGGCCAAGTTGGCAGGTTTGGCAATGCAGATAAATAAATAAAGTGATTAAACACAACAATTATCGATTAACAATGCATTGTAGCAGACAAGTCTAAGCCTTAAGGGGTGGCAAAAGCAAACTAAAACTACATAAACAAATATTAACTTTAACTAGTGCGAGCAAATAATAAGCGACATTGTAAGAAAGGGGGAGGTAAGAAAAAAATAGGTCGAATGACAACAATAACAAAGTGTATGATATCCGTAAGCGGGAATGTATCAATAACAAAACTGCCTACAGGTTAAAAGAAAAAAACTGTGTCAACTGAAATTTCCTTTTTTAATAAAAACTTGCTGCAGGAAAAATTTACAATGGTAGCGGATCAGTTATTCAAGAAATAAGTTTCGATATATTCATTGTATAATACAAACAAGCAGGAGACTTGATTGCTTCAGCCATAAAAGTGTTATATACTTTGCAAATACCGTTTCTACGATTCAACCATATGCAACCCCCGTCGCTTTCTTCGATATTGATTAAACATTGTAGCGCTGTGCAAAACAACGAAGTTAAAAACAGCAAATACCAGCAACCTGACAACAGTAAGAAAACTCACATGGTTTTCGTAAGGAAAATAACAACCGACAACAGTGGCTTTGTAACTATCAACGAGTGTCACGCGTGTTTATGCATAAGCCAAAAAAGCGAGTAAATTGTTTTGAAAAAAGTTAGCAGATTTCACAGTGCGATTTTTGTAACAACCATACACACACATGTATTCAATGCTGGGTGCATACACGTATCGAATAGATGAGCACCATGTTTACTGTGTTACTATGTAGGCTCACGTACCTATAGAGGCTCGACAAATAAAACCGGAAATGCGCGCGGGCAGGCCGTTGGCACGTACTCAGCGACCCGGCGGTAGTCTGCTAAGTTGGGTGGCGGCATGCGAGTTCGTTCGTGCATAAAAAGCAGGATCGCGTGCTACACAAACACTGTTTTAGTGTACATACACTTGTATTTACCGGTCTTAGTCTTTCCTTTTGACTCAAATTACATGAGCTGTTAGCTTTTCTAGTTCGAATGGCAATGATATAAAAAAAATGCAATGATTCAGCAAATGCGTGAAGGAAGGGGTGGCCTTGAAATACGTTGCAAAAAAATGTTGTCAATCATACACTAACTGTCACAAATCGGTTTACTAATATATTTTAAAATTGCTATGTGAATTTATTTTTTAATTTATTTTGAACAAAAAATTTAAATGTGGTAATTAATATTAAATGAAAATATAGCAAGAGAGAAAGTAAAAAAAAATATGTGTATATAAAATATTCTAAACATGATGAGGCAAAACATGTAAATCAATAAATATAATAATAATTAAAAATAATAATAAATAAATATAAAATGAAAATAAATAATATAAAATAATAATTAATAGTAATAATCATAATACATACATATGTATGTATGTATGTATGTATATTAATTCATAAATAAATAGCTGAAACAAATAAATTAAAATATACTAAATAAAAATAAGAACAAAAAATATAATACAACAAATAAAAATTCAAAAAAAATAAAACAAAAATTAAAATAAAAATAAAAAATAAAATAAAAACAAAAAAACAATTAAAAAAATTTTAAATAAAATAAAAAAATAAAACAAAAATTAAAATAATATAAAAAAATTAAAATAATATAAAAAAAAATTAAATAAAAAAAAAACAATTAAAAAATTTTAAATAAAATAAAAAAATAAAACAAAATTTCATGAACACTTATCTAAATTATGAAAAGCAGAATTTAGAAAAAATAGTAAATAAATAAAACACATTTAATATTGACAAAGTCAGGCAGACCCGGTTACACCCAAAAACAAAATTACATTATCCACAAGTTTACGACAACTTCATAAAACATTTTGTACAATTAATGCATACAAATTGCTGTAAACATACGGTATGTAATACCGCTGTATTATATACTAAATACATAATACATATGCACATCGCATCTAAGTACACATCTAATCTCGAATGCGTGCAGCAAAATAAAACACTTTCCTCAACAATGCCACGTGTCATGCAATGCATAAAGCTTTTATATCCGTTAACGATGCAAATGTATGCAAAACAGTGCGCACACAGCGCTATTTACCAATGCAATTATATACATACATACATACATATATACACATTATAAACGCCGTGAAGTAGGCAAGAGCATTGCCGCGGCACTCAACTGAAACCACAGCTGACAGCCTAAAAATAGTGCAGTTCAACGCGGCGCTTGATGGTGTAAGTTTACCAACATACCGTTATGTGTTAGACGCATGTACATATGTATATGTAACGGTGCATTTTCGTGCTGAGAGACAGGAAGACGTAGCGCCATGGAGAAAATTGCATATATGCCAGCATAAGGACAGGTTCTAAATTTATACATTGAACCGCGCTGCATGCATTGCATGCGAAACAAAAACAAAACCAACAACTAACAATTGCGGTGTATAAACTTTGCGCGTGGCGTTGCATTCCCAGTGCCAAAACATGCCTTCTAAACATGCTTTTAACGCACACACATGCACACTACTATATTCCGCTTTAATAAAGGCAACAGTGAAAATCTAATTTTTAATCACGCCTCCTTTGCCGCTGCTGCCGCGCACAGCCAATGTACATATTTACATTTATATATAATAAACAATAGCAACAACAACTCCTGCGTGTAAAGCGGATGCGAATAAATTTATTTGACTGTTGCATCCTGTGTGCTGGCGTTCGGTGGCAAGCATCGCCGCCAAGTAGGAAGTGTAAAATAATTAAATTGAAGGTGAAGAGCAACTACTAGAACATTAGATTGAAAGCTTAAGTGGGGAGGCGGTAATTAGTGTGGTATGTTTTGCAAGTGAAAGGTAGTGTAAGCAAATTTATTAATATAAAGTTGTTTGCATACATTCCGGCGGTGAGTGAATAATTGGTAGCGATGGAAATTGTAGTCTGATGTAAGGCGCAGCATTGTTATAGAAAGAAGTAGAGCTGTGTAGGTGAATTTCATATAAATTTTTAACGCGTTCCAAACAATGAAACGGCAAATTTAAACATAATTTTAGAACTAATTTCAAACGGATGGACGTATAGTTAATAAAACTGCAAGTTTTTGTAGGGAATTTTATAGAAACGTTTTCGATAAATCTTGCGTATAAACGGCGTATTAAATATTTTCATTACTTTTGAAACCATTTTCATCAAATGAATGAATATTTCTTTACATATCCTCTTTTATATTGGCTAATTTATAATTATGCGAAAGTTGTACCACCCTGTGCCAGAATAAATACGTACAATTTTCGTTTTTGCTTTCTACAACTCAAAAGCTATCGAATATTTTATCCGAAAATTGGCTTGAAAATCCGAAAATCGACTTACAGAATATAAAAAATCCAAATTCGAGTAATTTTTTTTTGGAATCGTGTTACAGAATAGGCCCCCAGATCTTTTCAACAAAGTGGAGGTCTTTCTCTGCTTCCCCCGGCAGGTACTACGTCAAATACTCTCAAAAATGGAAAGTTTTCAGCCATTCGGACGACATGACCTCGCCAGCGTAGCCGCTGTGTCTTAATTCGCTGAACTTTGTCAATGTCGTCGTGTATCTCGTACAGCTCATCGTTTCATCGACTGTGGTATTCGCCGTTGCTAATGCGCAAAGGTCCATAAATCTTCCGCAGGACTTTTCCCTCGAAAACTAGATTCACTTGGGAGTGGCTAGAAACGATTCTTATACATATGGCTCAAACAGCTCACGACTTCCGGTCTTAGATCAAGTATTCTATAGTGATCCGATATCGACGGTTCCTGTGTATCTCATATACATAGGGACAAATATATCCTGTATTCAAATTATTGCTATTTTTTCACTCTTTGCCTTTTTAAGCTCTTAAATAAAGCCTACATTAGCATCAATATATCTATTGTCCGGCGCCTAAAAGCGCACCATTAAGTTTAACACTTATTTGTGGACATATTCACACGCCAAAGCATCAATTTTGCGTCTCAACAAGCAATTGCCTGCCTGCCATAGTGCTTCCACACGCACTTCTAGGATACCAGCAAATCTAAGTAAACTGCAATAAAAAAATCGAGCTACAATCAACTATTTACTGTATTTGCTTAACAATTCAATACAGATTTCCGTCGGCTCAAGTTGGTTTTTGTTACTACTACTACGATTATATATGGGACAGAAAAAGTCAGAGCAACAATTTGAAAATTTTCCCCAAAAACACACAAAAACGCATGCAGCAAAACAATGTAAAGAAATGAACACCGATGGAAGTGAGACGGGCTGCGTATAAGCCTACAAAAGGTGCCGCTTTTTGAATGAACGTCAGACCAGACATACATACAAACCTCCCACTCTATGCGGACTTTTTCGTAGTTATTTACAGAAAAGTGGCCCAAAAAAGTAAATATTTGAGTACAGCAAATATGGTTTGGACGCTCTCCTGCGAAAAAAATTGTGTGATTTCGTAAAGCCACGCAAAAAAGCAAAGTATACTTAACTTAAAAGAGGTGGGAGAATAGTAATAGAGGAATCCACAAACTAAAGCTACAGCTATAGAGGCATATAGCAGATAAATCACAATAAAAAAAAAGGTTTACAAACACATGCAAATCTGGGAAAAGTGATACACTATAAAAAGACATTTTTTGGACAATAAATTGCCAAAACGAAACATATGCGGAAGGATTGGACTAAGGACCTACACATATGTATGCAATATATTCACACACATGTTGAATGAAATCCGTAAGAAAATGCACAGCAAACTTTGAGGACGAAGCAGCCTATGGCAAAAAAAAGCCAGGGAAAGAAAAGTCTTTAGAAACACCCAAGAAAGATAAATAGCCAAAAAAGCGGCACATTCTTGGTGAGAATAATTAGAAAGAAAATCATTATGGGAAAAATAAGTGGGCGAAACGAAAATAAAGCATTTAGGCCACCAAAAATGGCAAGTGAATCAAATAAAGTTCAAGTGAATAACCAAATATTGTCATACAGCAACAAATATCTAATTTAGGATGACTAAAAATAAAACAAAAAAATATGTGAATAGCGGCACACGCAAGCACGGAGATAACTGGTTGACCGAATGAGCCTTGACTAAGGCCAAATATAAATGCAGAAGCCAATACTAAGGCCAAAGCCAAAGCCAAAGTCATAGTCATAGCCTTCGCCAAAACCGTTTATTTTTTACTTGTGTATGTGTGAGTATCTCTTAAGCACGCTACACTAGTTATGTCTGTCTGCGCGCAATCCACTTGTTTCAAAGCGAAATGACTAAAACCAAGAACAGCTTGAAGCCAAATATGGACGGCCAACGGCACAACAAAAATGCACGAATTGGCGTTGTGGCTCAAAACGTAACAACAACAATTCAGCTAGCAACTATTGGCCGCCAATATATTAAAAATGCAAAAAACGTGGTGTCCAGACAAAGAATAAAACAAAAAACTGAGTGTGAGGAGAATACAAACGTGGCAAATGAAAAAACCAATGCAAAAATAAATTTTAAGCCAAATTAAATCGCCAGAGGTAGCAAAGACATAACTATAATGGCCACAATAACGGTTGAAATGCATGCTGAATGAATGAACCGAAAAGCTGCAGGCAAGGCGACAGTCTTCGTGGGCTTGCGGTGCGAACACAATGAAATGGAAGAAAGAAAGCAATGAATAATGTGGTTATGAGCGGACCAAGGACTCGCAGCAGTGGCGTAGGAACGGAAGTGAAGACGGAGCGCGCACATGGAAAGTAGAGAAAAGTAAAAAAAGACAAGAATGTTAGACGTGCGACTTCAATTAAGCAAAATATGAAACAATTGAACAAAAGGAGGTTATACTAGAAAGTACAAATTTAAAAAATATATATATTAAAAAAATAAAATAAAAATTAAAAATACTGAAAAATTAAATAAATTATGTATTTATAAAGTATAAATTAAATAAAAAATATAATAAAAAAAAATATAGAAAAATCGATGAATTAAAAACTAATAAGACGGAAAAGAATAATTTAGTTTTTTCTAATAAAATATAGAAAAAATTAATAAAAATAATAATAATAAAAAAAAATAATAAAAAAAAACAAAATAATAAAATAAAATAAAATACAATAAAATACAATAATAATAAAAAAATAATAATAATAAAAATAAAAATAATAAAATAATTAAAAAATGATTAAAATTTAATACGATCAATTAAGCAAGATATGAAACAATTGAACAAAAAGAGATTATACTAGAAATACAAATTATATAAAAAAATATATTAAAAAAATATAAAAAATTAAAAATACTGAAAAATTAAATAAATTATGTACATATTTATAAAGTATAAATTAAATAAAAAATATATTAAATAAAAATATAAATAAAAATATAGAAAAATCGATGAATTAAAAACTAATAAGACAGAAGAGAATAATTTAATTTTTTCTAATAAAATATAGAAAAAATAAAAATAAATAAAAGTAATAATAAAAAAATTAAATAAAATTATAGTAAAAAAATATAATAAAATAAAAAAAAACAAAAAAATAATTAAAAAAAAAATAAATAATTAAAAAAATAATAATAATAGAAAATAATTATAATAATTAAACAAATTATTAAAATTTAAAACGACAAAAAGTATAAAGTAATTTTTCGTAGCAAAAAATAAATAAATGAATGCAAAGTTAATACACCCCGTTCAGCGCATGTACGCTGTTTCTTTTACGACTAGAATAAAGAATTTGATAAAGTTTGTAAACTTTACTTCTCAATAATGGAAAAAATAAATATAATATAGTAAATAAAAATATAAATAAGATTTTGTTTTTACATAATATAGTTTTCTGAAGATATTTTAACATATTTTTCGTTATTTTATGTGCTAAATTATTTATACTTTAAATTATTTGGCTATATTTGATTGAATAATTTAATTTTTTTTATTATTTTACGCTTAGTTTAACTTTTTAAATTTTGATAACCTTTTGTTTTTGTTTTTGGCACATTTACTTTTATTATAAATATTAGTATTATTAAATTTGCTTTTGCTTTTTCTAAAATTATTTTATTTTTCAAATATTTTTTTAAATTGATAAATATTATATTATTAATTATTTTAATTTATTTATTATTATTTTTTTTTAATATATTAGATATAATTAATATTTTATTTGTAAAATAAATACTAATAATTTTGTTTTCATTAATATTTTTAATAAAATTTTTATGTCCCAAATTTTTATTCAACCATTCATTAAAATGCAAACAATGAAATTTTAAATTAAATGCTATTGCCATAAAATAAAATAATACAAATGATTGATGCACAAACATTTACAGTATTTCGTTTTTTTTTTCCAGCCAAAACAATGAAAAAACAGCGTCATAGCACACTGCGAAGAGCGATTTTCTACAATGCGCCTAGAAGTATGCAAACACAAGACAAAATGCGTCGCATATGAGCGCACATGTACAAGTATTGGGTAAATGGTGAAAAAATTTCAACGGCAACACCCACAGCGGCGAAAAGCAATAATAATAACTGTAACTGGTAATGCAACAATAAAAAAGCAACAACAAGCACAGCTACTCAAATATACCAAATAGCGGTAAGTAATGTTCTATAATACTAAACATGTGTATGTATGTACTATATGTACACACTGCCCCTTTGCACCGCCCACACTGGCACCCCGCACAGCAGAACACAGCATGTGGCAAATTAATGCCGACGCAACCGTTGGCAGCAACAATTTAGTCTAATACCCGTGCGCGCCATGTTTCTAATGCCATGTGGAGCCGAGCGGCGCTTCTTGCCTTGCCTTGTGTTATTCGGAACCCACTACCAGCCACCACCGCCTGCCGCTGTGCACGATTTGAGTGGCAGCAGGATTCCCAATGGGTGGCACACACGCACACAAAGTAAATGTAACGGGAGATGTGCGCACACTTTCACTGTAGTCGGCCACAATTGTTGACATTACAACATTGGCACTTATGCCGTTATGTTGTTACTATATTGTTGTTGTTTTTATTGTAACCGAGCCCTGGTTAAAAATGTAAATTTAAAAACATATTGGCCAACAGAGAGAGAGAGAGAGAGATCGTGAGAATGAGCAAGTGAGAGGAAGAGAGTGATGTAGTGAAGGACAATAAAGTGTTGTTGTTATTCTGGCTGCTTTTGTTGTCGCCTGTGTCAATGTTTATATAATTTCTTGGTGTTTTGTTACTGTGGCTTTTTACATTACTGCGTGTGCGCTTTTTCGTGTGTGTGTGTGCGTGTGTGTTTTGGGGGATTTTACATGATGCGCTTTTAGGGAGTTAAGCGTTAAATAGATAATGATAAATGTGTTGAACGTAAGTAGGGAAAACAACAAAAACAAAAATCAGCAAAATGTAGGCGGTGGACGGGTGGAGATTCTCTTTTGATTTCAGCAGGCAGGCGTACGAATCGTTGGCAACCTAAATGGGGTAGGCGGCACGCAATCACTGACGGCCTTGCAGCATTACTAGAGCAGAAACGGGAGAAAGTAAATATGTACACATGCCAATATGTATGAATGTATGCGCCTATGTGTGATTAAGCACCAGCGTTGCCGGCGGGGTTTAAAGTGTGTATGTGTGTTACGATCTGATTGAGTTTAATAATAGGCGCTGAAAATTTAATTTTGATTGCAAATTGGTAATCGAAATATTGTAGGATACTAAATAACGGTGCGAATCATCAAATGAAGACATTACAAACGTTTACAGTGGGTTCGAAAATTCATATGAGATTAAAATTTATTTTATATTTATTTAATTTTTTTTATTTATTTTTTTTTTTAATTTTTTTTATTTATTTTTTTTTTTAATTTTTTTATTTTATTTTTTTTTAATTTTTTTATTTTATTTTTTTTTTTATTTTTTTTTAATTTTTTTATTTTATTTTTTTTTTTATTTTATTTTATTTTTTTTAGTATTTTATTTTTTTTTTATTATTTTTTTTTATTTTTTGTATTTTTTTTTATTTTTTTAAATTATTTTCATATTTTCTTCTTCAATTTTTTTCCAACTGTTTACAGTTCATTTGCTTTAGTTTTTTAAAACTAATTTGTTTCAACCATTTTTAATATTTAAATGGGTGTTTTCAGAATTTTTTTTTAACTTTAACTACTTTCTATTATTGTTTTTATTTTTTAATTAAGTAAATAATTATTTTTTTGCTTATAAATTTGATATATTATTAATATTATTTAAATTAATTTTATTTTTTTTCATTAACTATTTTTTTAATTCTTTTTTTAATTTTTATAAAATTGTTATTAATTTATAAATAATTTTTTACTGATTTTCTTTAAATTTTATATATTATTTTACTGTATTTATGTATGTATGTATGTATGTATGTAGTTTAAAGAAATCATTTTTAATTTTATTTTACAACAAAAACGATAAAATTTATCTCAGTTGTGTAAACAGACTCAATAATGTTGATATTTTCATAAATTTTAAGTTAACAAGGTAAACATTAAATGAGATTTTGAGCACTAAGAATTGAGATAAGAAAACTAGACAAAGAGCACAGCAAACAAGTAAGACGTCAATCAGTTTAAACACACAAGTATACAAATTTTATTATAAAAACGTCTAAAGATAAAAGTAAACAAAAAAAAACATGCACATAAAAAATAAAAAACCAAAAGACAAAAAAATTTATATTAAAAAAAAAAATTAAATTTAAATAAAAGAAAATAGAAAAAGTTAAAAATAATAAAAAAATTTAAATTCAAAAAATAATAAAATTAAAGAAACAACTAAATTAAAAAATATATAATTAAATTAAAAAATATATAATTAAATTAAAAAATATATAATTAAGTTAAAAAATAAACCAAAATATTATTCCTTTTTCAAATTATTTTGGTTTATTTTTAAATTTATTCATTTTAAAGTTCTAAAGATAAATTTAAAAAATTAAAACTAAAAGTAAAAAACTTAAATAAATATATTTTAACGAATTTTTTTATACCAAAATTTCTAATATTTTAAAAGCATTAAAATTAAATAAAAGAAATGTATGTAAAAACTTTACATACATACATATGTATGTACATCTTCATGTACAATACAACAGCAGCTCTTACAAAAGCACACTTCCAATGTTAAAAGTGCATTCGACACGGGTTAAAGTTGAACTAACCTTATTTAAAGAAAAGAGCAAAAAAGTAATGTGTGTATTCACCTCAAATATAAAGC